>NC_051181.1:111192170-111467170 GCF_013339695.2 Rhipicephalus sanguineus
AACAAAGGAAGTTGTTCGAAGGAATCCTCATTGTGTTGCGGGCTGCGCGGGTCGCCGGGCATGAAGAATAGCGCGGCCGAGCGAAGCAGACGTCGCTAAGCTCCCGGAGGGTCCGGCCAGGTGCAATCGGCAGCGATTCACGAGGAGCGAAGCGACGGGGTGGTGTATATATATAGATAGAGTGGCGTCAGGCTGTAGGGAAGAGTTGGGGAGGGGTAAGGATCTGCACTTGATTGAGCCCTTCTTTCGCGCGCCTTGTCTTTCCGTGCCCTTCCATTGCCTTCTTCTTTTCTCTCTCGCCATCATCCATCGGTGTTTGTTTGGCCGTCTCCCCTTCTTCTTGTTCCCCGTGCTTTGTTTTCGCGCTCCCCTACACAGGCTGTACCAAGGTGAAGAGAGTCCACGAAAGACCCTGACCGCGCCTTCGGCTATCGATTTGTCTTTTGGGTCTTCGTCCTATATACGGTCGTCCCATCAGGAAGGAAGCAGTGAGGGCATCCTGCGGCAGTGCGTGCAGTATATAGTGTCAATATTGGTGGGCCCGGCTTCTGGTTGTGCGGCCGGCACACTGTGTAGTAGTCTCTCGTGGCTGCAGGTGTGTTCCTTTCGTGAAGTGTACACCTTGTCGACCTGGGAACGGGACCACGTGTCGCTTCATTGCAACAACAGGGACCTCTACGGTGGGTCTGTGCGTCGGCTACCAGTGTTGTTTCAGCGTCAGAGGTAGCTTGTACTCAGTCTTCAACGTAGAGCGAACATTCCTCACAGCGATCTCCTGGGGAGAAATAACAGGCTTAAAGGGCCCCTAAACAACATATGAAAATACAGAGAACGAGCGATTTAGTCTCTCCTGGCGTTTCCCGTCTTTCCGGCGCCATTCGTGATGCCAGCGGTCTCTCGCGTAACGTCATGAGGAAATAAGCTCTCGATTGGTCCATATACGAGGCATATCAGTTCTGAACTGTCTCCTACCCCGTTTTGCCACGAAGTCGTACGGTCGTTTTACCGTGTCTTTCATAACTACCGTGCGCGATCAACTGAATTTCGCTTCGTTTTGTGCGCCTTCTACTGCTCAAGCGCAGATACGGCGTTGTAGCCGAAAGGCGCGAAATTCTGATAGGCTCAACGCTTAGTGCTGTCATTGTCCACGTGTGCATGAAGAATTAAACGGTGAGAACGAGATAGCGCCTGTAGTAACGATACTGAAGGCGAGAAAGAACCACTCTCACGTCTTTGAACTCGAATGGGTTCAGGGGCCCATTAAGGCAAGTGAAACAGTCTCGATGAGTTTCGGATCGACAGTGGACGCTGCTACTCGCAAAACAAATGGCAAACGGCGGTATATACTTCAAGACACTGTATGCTTTCCACGAAGTGTGGCGGTGCAACCTATCAAAAGAATTGGGTGGGCGGGAGTGCGAATTACGTATGTGCGAGCGATGGCATAGGAGAGCGATGTCGTAGTAAGTACCGGGCCAGGCGTCCCGTTGTTTTGCAGGTCAGATTCTTGGGGCGGTTTCCGGGTTAGTTACGTCCACAGGGGGCTTTGGGAAGTGCACCCAAAACGTGAAACGCGAGTGGGCTTGCGTTTTCCTGTCAACAAATAGGACATACGATGCGCGGGGCGTGTTATCAATTTGGACTTTATACGGACCATGACGGCAACGGCGCCGGCGGAAACCTGCCGAGAGTGTCCAGATAACTGCTATTGCAATAAAAGCAGCCGCCATGGCTGGGCAAATGGGAGTATTCAATGCGGAACGAACCTCCGAGAGTATTCATGATGACGGCGGAAGGTTGCTTTGCTTCTTACACATCAGGGTTTCGTGACAAAGCACATAGCAGAGCATCCTTGCGTGAAGCGTGAGCTCACTCATAGGAAGCGACGAATGCCATGTATCATTATGAAGAAACGAGATCAAAAACAGAAATGTTAGCCTAATATTTCGGACTTGGCGTCAAAAATCATGCGCGCACTCCAATGTATTTACCAGAGCGAAGTTCTACGGTCATTTAGGAAAAAGGGGGTCAATTGTTAATCACACTTAGACTGAGTTATTGTTAAAATGCTCCTTCTTCACAGCCGGTGGTTTCGATATCAAAACATGCGTTTACTAAGGATAAGAGATCGTATTCATACAAACATTTTCGTTCGGGAACAGTTTGTAAGAGCAGGCCCTAGTTAAGCGAAGTGTTCGACGTATCATTAGCGAAGGAGGCTGTAAAACAGTCAAGGCCATTTACGAAAAAATCCTTTGTGGAGCTGGCTTTAAAAAAGGGGGAATGGAAATGTTTTGTTGTACGTTGTGCAGCACGTAGCAGTTCTAGATTGAATTTAGATAACAGGCTTATCGATGCCGGACATATCGTTGCACCTATTTGTTTCTTTGTTTTTGCTTTACAAGTAAAGGCGGATAACTTAAAAGACATGCGAATTCTTGGAAAAAGGTTATCTCGACATAACATCGGATGTGAATGCTTAAGCCGACATACAAAAGCGGTAGTACCTCCTCTTCGTCACATAAAAGGGAATGCCGGCGCATAGAGAGGACGTCGAAGAGCGCACTGCGTATCATAAAAGGTGGAACAACGACGCGGACCAATACGCATATTGATTTGCCACTTGTACGCGTAGTTGGCGTAGAATAGCAAACAATGGGAGGGTTGCGAGTTCGTTCCCCACTGGCGGCGAGTTGTTCTTAGTTCACTTTAATTATTTCTCCTCTTTTCTCGTAATTACGAGTATTACCCGTCACCTAAAAAATCATCGTCCAAGCGCTTTGTACAGATCGTTTATCAGCGAAGCTGATAACTGCTGTCCCGATGTTATCACCAGCTGCGATCTATCGAAGTGTCTTGTTTGTAGCCTTCGATTTCTCTAGCACCACATCTAACGGATGCGTGCTGCAGACTTTGGTGACGTTAGCTTAAATGATATTAAGAAAACCTGAAGGATTTATAGGTAGCGATTCATGCTGCGACGGGTGTCATCCCTAGCTATATACGCTAACAAAAGCTGAAGAGAAATTAGCGCAAGCGCGGGAACCTTTCGCGGTAGCGTATGCTAGCATTGATTTTTCATAATAGTTTCTGCGCACTCACGGGCTGCGTCATGTTCCCACCTCCTAGCGATAGGCAACTTGGCTGTAAAACACATGTAATTCAATGTGCTTTCCGTGGCTTCATTATCAGTTGGACACATACGGTTCCAACAAGCAAACGAGCTCTCGATCCATTCCTATTCTTTTGTTCAAGTGTAAGTACAGTTATTGCCCATACAATAACAGACAGGTGTCGAATGTGTTTTAGGGGGTTTAGAGGGAAAGCGCAGATCACGTCTCGAGTTCACGCTTTCTTTCACCATGCAGGAGTGGAGGCATACCGCTTAGACTACGCACTGCGCTAGCGTGAACAGGTACACGCGCAGCAGAACAGAATGTCGACACTGTTTGTGCAAGCAACATGGTATTATCTGAACAAGAACCACGCGCGAGCGGTTTGATATACATCTGCTACGCACGCAGCTTTTCGTAAAGTTCCACCTAATTTGCATGAGATTGGAGTGACGGCCGTCCACTGTTGACGTCTCAGCTTGAGCCGTGGCACAAAACAGAGGTTAAGCGGCGCAGCTCGAACAACGAGATTCTTGGTGAAAAAAAAAAGTGTTGTAACTATACTGTCAGGACGCATGCATAAAGCTTTCAGTTTTTCGTCGCTGACACCGGCTTCTCGCTCTCGCCTGGTCATTTACCTTTGTGGCGTTTCTGGTGTTGATATTGGCACTGCACTGTAATGCAATATATCGCTAGAGTTGTATACTTTATACGTAAAGGAGATGTTAATTCAGACTACTCTATGCGTGCCCAGCATGACAAGAGAAACAGTGTTTGGGACATTATGCATGCAGGCGTCAGCGATCTCGTTTAACGTGCCTTTTACATTCCACTGTTAGTGTTGTTTGAAGGAAACAGGTTTTCGGAGTTTTACAGCGAAAGCTGTTATGAGATCATTTCACCGGCCGTTTTTGGTGCCGTAGTTGTCCGCCGCCGCCGCCGCCGCCGCCGCCGCCGCTGCCGCCGCCGGTGTCCGTAACCAGTATCGCTCGAAATAAGAAAAAAAACGAAATAAGAAAAAATTCCAGGATGGAACGAGGTTCGAACCTGCGCCCTCTGCGTGGGAGCCCAGTATTCAACCTCTTAGCCATGCCGGTGCTTGAAACTGCTTTGCAAAAAGGTGCTATACAGGCTTCATGTCGGAAAGGAACCACATTAGCATATGCAATATGGCGTGGTAGAATAGTAAAATAAGCACCAAGCGTCGCACAACGCGATTTCTGTAACCAGGCGTCAAACAATGCGAATTGCGCAACGAGTAGGTTGTTGAATGCTTCTAACCCATTACAAAGAGCTCTGCCATAATTCTTCATCGTCATCAGGCACAGCATCAACAAAGTGCGCATAATGCCTTACATGCGTTTAGCAGGTACCACGGCTCTCTGTAGAATGACGAAAAATGGCACAGTGCCTGGTGCCCTGCTTCTAAAAAATTACTATGATTTATAGCGTAGTGGGTTCCTCGCAAGTGCACTTGTATTGGTTGCCAAGGAAGCCCATAAGCGCGTGATCCATTTCCTCGGGGTCTCGGTAAAATTGCAATGATTATAGCGTAGTGGGTTCTTCGCAAGTGCACTTGTATTGGTTGCCAAGGAAGCCCATAAGCGCATGATCCATTTCCTCGGGGTCTCAGTAAAGTTCTCCCCCCCCCCCTCCGTCTCTCTCCCACGTCAACGTATGTTATACAGCATGACGGGCAAGGGAAATAGCGACCGGGTGTCACCGAATGCAAATTACATAAATTGTGGGCCGTTTAAACCTTCCAACCCATTACACAGGGCTGAGCCACAATTCTTCATCGTCGTCAGTCGTCGCGTCAACAAAGTGCACATAATGCCTTACAGACCTGTAGCTGGTGCCTCGCTTCTCCGCCGGATGACGAATAATGGCTTAGTAGGTGCTTCCCATCTTCACAAAAATTGTGATTTATGGCGTAGTGGGTACCGTTCTAGTGTACTTGTATTGTAGCCCCAAGAGAGCTTACAACGGGCACTAGAAACGCCGCTCTTCCAGCTTTCGCTGTGACTGTGCTGCGGTATCAGCGCAGGCCTGGCGTTTTTTGAAACCAGCACAACGGTATTATTATGAAACAAGCTATAGTTGGAGGAAAGTGCGACATTACTTTGTCGACCATCGTGTATTTGTGAACGTGCACCAACATCTAAGTACAAGCGTCTTTAGGTTTCACGTCCAGCGAAATGCGGCAACGCACATGATTCGCGGACATTCTCATACGATAGTACCATGTTGTTGGATATGCTTTATATGTGCCATGTGAGCATAGGACGGCGAAAAATTCGGAGCTCACTAAGACTCATTCATGAAATATATTTTGCCCTTAGGGCTCACTCGGACTCAGACTCAGCAAAATTTTCCTCATCCGGACTTACTCAGACACACTAAAAATTTTCTCAACCGAACCCACTTGGACTCGATCACACCAACACATTACTCACTCGGACTCACTCAGACTCCGACTCACGACTCGATCTGGGCCTGAGTGAGTCTGAGGTGAGTCGACTCATGGGTCCGTTAGAGTATACTTAACTTTTTCGACCACAGCGTCACTACTCTTTAACACCAATATCTCGCATAATTTGTGCTCTACTTGGCGCATTTTAATCTCGTACCTTTAAGTACGTGGTATCAATGGCTGCAATCCAGTAACGACACCTTTATTGAGGGAGATGACTTACACTAGATATCTTTATCAACAACTTCCGGAGGAAGATTTTGCCGGCAGGAAATCAAAAGAACACCAAGTTTGCCGACCTGTGCATATGAGATTTTTTCAAAAAGGCGGGATTGGCACCGGAGCTTTACAGCGAAACGCATTATGCACTAAGATACTGCTGCAGCTCATGTTTGTTAAAGGGACCTAAACCACTCCGAGTTCAATGACGAGAGTGGTTTCTCTCTCGCCTCCATTACCCTGCCTACAGGAGATATCGCCTCCTCGCCGCCTCTTTCTTCATAAAGCTAGTGGACAATGTCAGCACTAAGCGTCGAGCCTATCGGAACTTTGCGTTTTAGATGCGAAGTATCTTATGGCGGAGTTCAATCCGGTGGTGGTGGTGGTGGTGGTGGTGTGCGGCGTGACCACCCGTACAGCGCATGCGCATACCCTCTCCACAACCCCTCTCTCATCCCCATCTCCAATTTCCCTCTCCCCTCTCCTCTTTCCCTCTCACCACGTACCCTCTCCCCACTCTCTCGCCCCTCCCCTTTCCACTTCTCCTCTCCCCTCTCCATTTCCACTCTTCCTCTGAAACGCGGGCTAGACATGCCGAAATTCTCTCCTGCGCAACGCCGCGCATGCGCGTCCCCTCCCCCTCTCTCTCCTTTCCTACGCTGCACCCTCTCGCACGCCTGTCGACCGCGTTCCCCCCTCGCCCTGTGAGAATTAACGGCCAGGCTAAAGGGAAGACAAGACGCGTGTAGCGTTCCTCTTCGCGTTCCACGATGCGAGGTCGGTAGCATGCCCAACGAACGCCAACGGAACGCGATCGTGCAAGTTCTCCGGCTTCGCATCGCCTCATGGTCCCCTTTAGCGGGAAATGGTGTAATTTTTTCGGCTACGCGCTGTTATCTCCGCATGCGCAGTCGAAAACGCACAAAACAAAGTGAAATCAGTTGATCGCGCACAATAGTCATGCGAGACAAGGCAGAAAGGGCGTCCGACTGCATGGAAAAGCAGGGTAGGAGACAATTCACGACTGATATCTCTCGTATACAGACCAATCTAGAACTTTTAAATGCGAAGCATTTCTTAGCGAACTTCTGCGAGTTTGAGCGTATCTATCTATCTATCTATCTATCTATCTATCTATCTATCTATCTATCTATCTATCTATCTATCTATCTATCTATCTATCTATCTATCTATCTATCTATCTATCTATCTATCTATCTATCTATCTATCTATCTATCTATCTATCTATCTATCTATCTAGCCGCCTACGACTTTGTGCTCTCCTGGCCGTTTCGTTAATCGGATGTATACCAAAATTGGTATGGAATAGCATGACCGTATTACGAACATAAATGACAGGTCATAACATGAAAACCATGACATGCATGTCATGAACAGCATGATTTACATTCCACGGCCTTGGGGCTCTTGCGGCCATTCCATTAATTTCATATATACCAAAACTGGTATGACGTCACAAGAGTTCATGGCGAACATAATGACAGGTCCTAACGTGAAAATCATGACACGCATGTCATGTGCGGCATGATTTACATGACATGGTCCCGGGCGCTCGCGGCCGTTTAAATGAATGGATATATACGAAAACTGGTATGACGAGACATTTCGACATGACGAACATAACTGACACGTGGTAACATGAAAATCACGACACGCGTGTCATGCACGTCATTATTTACATGCCACGCTCATGACGCACTCGCGGCCGTTTCGCTAGGTTGATACGCACCAAAATTGGTATTGCGCGATGTGATTGTATGAAGAACATGAATAACAGGTGGTAACATGAAAACCATGACATGCATGTCATGTATGTCATGATTTACATGCCACGCTCATGGTACATTCGCGGACCTTTCGCGGGCTTGATATACACCAAAATTGGTATTGCACGACGCGACTGTATGACGAACGTTAATTAGAGGTGGTAGCATGAAAACCATGACATGCTTGTCATGATCAAAATGGGAGCCGACAGATGGATATACGGGATAGGTTTGAAACAGGAGAAAGTGCCTCAGAGAAGGTTGGCCGACGTTTCGATAGGTGGACCTATCTTTGTCAAAGGCGCCTTGTCATCCCTGGCGTGTTAGTTTTAAAGGGTTAGTGTTGACGTCATATCCAGCGCTGGCGCTGTTGGTAATCTCTGCCTGGAAAGAAAAGAAGAAAAACTCGGAAGCGGCAGAGTGTAGCTCTTGCCACATCATTTCAAAAATGTTTGCAACGGCGATCGGGCCTTTCATCTCAGAGGTAAGAGAAGCTGGTAAGCTGGTAAGCTGGTAAGCAGAGGTAAGAGAAGCTGGACCGCCCCCCCCCTCCCCGCTTTTCCTCCCCCCCAATTTTTTTCTTTTTCTCTTTTTTTTCCAGCGTCTCTTACCTCTGAGATGAAAGCCCCGATCGCCGTTGCAAACATTTTTGAAATGATGTGGCAAGAGCTACACTCTGCCGCTTCCGAGTTTTTCTTTTTTTCTTTCCAGGCAGAAATTACCAACAGCGCCAGCGCTGGATATGACGTCAACACTAACCCTTTAAAACTAACACGCCAGGGATGACAAGGCGCCTTTGACAAAGATAGGTCCACCTATCGAAACGTCGGCCAGCCTTCTCTGAGGCACTTTCTCCTGTTTCAAACCTATCACATGCTTGTCATATATGTCATGATTTACATGCCACGCTCATGGTGCATTCGCGGCCGTTTCGCTGGCTCGATATACACCAAAATTGGTATTGCGCGACGCGACTGTATGACGAACGTAAATTAGAGGTGGTAACATCAAAATCATGACATATAATAATACCTGGGGTTTAACGTCCCAAAACCACGATATGATTATGAGAGACGCCGCAGTGGAGGGCTCCGGAAATTTTGACCACCTGGGGTTCTTTAACGTGCACCTAAATCTAAGTACACGGACCTCAAACATTTTCGCCTCCATCGAAAATGCAGCCGCCGCGGCCGGGATTCGATCCCGCGACCTTCGGGTCAGCAGTCGAGCGCCATAACCACAAGACCACCGTGGCGGAGCATGTTCTCCCCAGTAGTCAGCCCTGCAACTCGAAGCCCATTGTGCAAGTTAGTCGTCACGGTGTTTAATATGGCCTTTAGCAAACACGCGATTCGCCTATCTTTTTGCGCACAAAGTGTTCTGGTCCACGTTAAATTTTCGAACACCACAACACTGTCGTAGACGTAACTTCCGTACAAAGTGCACGGGGCAAAATTTCCGCAAAAGGCCTATATGTTACTGCTACTGCTCCGAAGGTTGCAGGTTCGGTCCCTGCCGGCGGCAAGTTGCCTTTTCGCCCACTTTACTTTCTTCACATCTATAACACAGTTACTACGATACACTTAAAACAGTACAATTAACGTCCCATATAGCTTCCATGGCTTCATTATATGCTGATTTTCATTAAAGTTGCAGCTACTACTACTAATCTTACTATACTAATAATCATATCTGGCGTTTTACGATCCAAAACCACGGCATGATTATGAGGCACGCCGTAGTTAAGGGCTCCGGAAAATTCGACCACCTGGGCTTCTTTAACCTTTAACCTTTAAATCTAAGTACCTGGGCATCTAACATTACGCCTCCATCTAAATGCGACCGCCGTGGCCGGGATCGAAACCGCGAACTTTGGGGTGAGTAGCCGAGCATAGTAACCACTGTACCCCCGTGGCGGCGGGGTAGATAATTTTCACAAATACCACAGCACCGACAGTAGTCATCAGCGGTGTGTGCTTCGCAGTGAAACATGTACTCAAGAGATTTGCGTGAAGTGTGCAGACCGCCACCCACTTGTTTAGGCTTAAATCTAGCTAGCAGTGTAATGAGCTAGCGCTAAGCTTTATCCAGATGGTTTTCGGGCTCTGTAACCGGCCAACTATATTTAGTACATTGTGTGTAGTTAAGTACCCCGTTTGTCAACTGAATGCAAGCGTTCACGTTCGGTATGTTTACGATAACTGTTCTGTAGAGAAGCATTGGAACGCTGTAATGGGTCGTCCTCTCGAGCGCCTTCTAGTAGGTCGTCCTCTTCGCCTCTTCTCGGAGAGCACGCCCCTCGTGCTGAGAGTCTGCGAGTCTGCGCTCCGTTGTGACTGTCGTCGTTGTGCATCGTCGCCGTCAATCCCGCCGTCAATAAACGGCTTTACAGTTCCTTTGTTATTCTTCCTGAGTTTACTTTTAGTTCTCTATTCCATATGTTATTCCCACTTTCCCCCTCCCCAAGTTTAAGGTAGCCAACCGATCACGTGCTTGGTCAACCTCCCCGCCTTTTCCTTTCATTTCTCTCCCTTTTTCTTGTCTTTCCTGGTCGGTATCAGTTGGCGGTGGGCGGAACCGTGCCGGTTAAGTAATGGCTGGCTCTTCCACGCCCACTAGCGCGACGTCGCGCAGTACGCCGCTATAGCAACTTTCCGTTTCCTGGGCAGTACGCCGTTATCGCAACTTTCATTACCCTTCGTTTCCTTGGCCGCGTTTAGTTACAGGTTTGGGTCCGCAGACTCGATTTTACCGACGTAATCCACCGCGTACGCTATAGACGATTTTGCATAAGCCGCATGGGCGCTGCCACTTTGGGCTGTTAAACGAATGTTCTCTTATTTTTGTATATCGCGACGTGAATTAATAAGGTCATGAAACGTGTAATTCACCAACACAATAGCTTTCATGCGTGTGCGTCTACCGTAGCAATGTTCGTTTAGTTAAAGATACAAAAAACGGCAGGGCTATACAGCCCAATATGGCATCTCAGTCAACAGCGAAAGTAAAAAACAGTGATAATAAACGATGATTATTACGTGTCATGCCTATCGATGTGAAAGTTGTTTTCACCCACTCGCGAATACTCTGAGGCGAGGAACTATACGTCCAGTTTTCTTTTCCTGGCCACCGCTGTTTAGCACGAGCGGGTGATGCAACCGTGCTATGTGTCACCCATTTCGATGATAACTACGAGCTCACAGTAAAGGTGTGCTCGTCTCAAGCAGGCTGTACATGCGTAATGCTTCCGTACCCATTTCCTCAAACTCAATAACTGTCGGCGCTGTGTAGCCGAAGCCCGCGGTCGACCACAGCGAGCTGCCTATCTAGCGCTACAGAAAAACAGACTGATCATGATTCGCTACCTGTTAGATAGGTCGGCAGGCTCACTCATGAATCGACTCACTCGGATTCACTCAGTCTCAGATCGGGGCCATGAGTCTGAGTTTGAGTGGGTTCGGGTGAGTAATATATTTTGGTGAGCTTGAGTCCGAGTGAGTCCGGTTGAGAACAAGTATAGTGAGTCTGAGTTCCAGTGAGTCCAGCTAAGGAAAATTTTTGGCGTGTCGGAGTCAGATTGAGCCCTAAGAGCAAAATATATTTCTCGAGTGAGTCTGAATGAGCTCCATTCAGCAAGGTGAAGAAGCTTTCTTCGGAAGTACCGCAAGGTGAAGAAGCTTTCTTCGGAAGTTAGTATACGCGATTTTTGTCGTGGTGCGGAAGGGGGACATCGAATTTTCGACGCTGGCATTTTGAAGGCACCCTTTGCTGTCACATAAAGGGGAAAAAAACATGACCTTATTTGAAAATTAGTTCTGCGGAATCCCGCAAGGTGGCGGAAGGGTTAAGAAAGGGAAAATAGGCAACCACCCGTTTGTAGCACGAAGCCACAAGGAAATCCATACGGATTTCTCAGAAATAAAGCCTTTTAGTTGCCGAAAAATTCGTCCTGGTCTGGGTTTCGAACCCGGGACCAACGCATTTTCGGGGCGGTCGCTCTACCAATTGAGCTAACCAGGAAGCTAGCAATCGGCAGCGCGAGGGCGAATTCATCGACGACTCGTTCGTAGCACGACAACCGTTTGTAGCACGAAGCCACAAGGCTTCGTGCTACAAACGGGTGGTTGCCTATCTTCCCTTTCTTGACCTTATTTGAAGTTGCCTACGGGTCAACCCTCGGCGGCACCGCACGTGTTTGCCACATGTTTGAGTACACACGTAACAACTTTTACCAAATACTGTGCGCAACTTTCTTCTGTTTGCTCCTTTTTGTACAAGTGATCCGTAACCTGTGACCGCTTGCCGAGTTGTTTAGCATTGCCCTCGATTCGCGCACCTGGCTCAGTGTTGCATCTGCCGAGGAGTCGGCGCATCGGTAAGAAGCTACATCATCTCAGCCAATGAAACTCATGAACAGCGTGAATAATCCTGTTTTCTTATCCATCCCTTCCATAGACACCAGTCTCTTTAATTAAATTCATATATTCGAACTTGCCTTTCAACTGGTGTGCTATTGAGATTGTGTCAACAGCTTAAATGGCAAACACTGTTCAGGCTTGCGTGGTTCAAGTTGCGCTTTTTTTAGGACGTAAAAACACAAATATTATTGACGTGCTTCCTGAAACAACGCTTGCTTTCGTGCCATGCCTCGTTGGCTATCCTAAGGCAGCACAAACGTTCTCGCGAGAGGAATGAACAGGTCTGATTGCTAATACTCGGAAGGGAATTCACTTCCTGGAACCAGCTTGTGTCAAATCAAGCGTGGCTCGAGCATTAACTTTCAGAGCCGCGTACATGCCGACCCGGTGGATTACCTCGTACCAACGCTGCTACGAGATATCCTCGAGACCCAAAGACTGGCAGCCTGGCAGACAATGGCGCTACCCCATCCGAAACTCGCACGCTGGCAGTCCAGAGACTGGAGACGCATACAAACTAGGGGTGTGCGAATATTCGAAAGTTTCGAATATTCGTCGAATATTACATTCGAAATATTCGTATTCGATTCGGAAATCGTGTATTCGAAAAGTTTCGAATATTCGATAAATTCGAATATTCGACAAAATCGAATATGCGATTCGATTATCATGCATAAAATAACTCGTCTTCCACATTTATCCTGCGTTCGTATAGCTAAAAACGTTGCCGAGAGGAGCGATAAACATCGTAAGTAAACGGGGGCACGATCTGCCTGCGACGAGCGCCCCAATACGTATGATTTATTGCTGGTGCATCTCCGACGTGCAGCGCTGTTGGCGATCATGTAACCGTACATTTTCAATATTATGCGGCCGTAACGTGCCGCACTACCACTCGTTCACTATGCGGGGGCACTTCTGAAGAAAGACAGTGACCCATGTGACTGGTGGCGGACTGTATACAGGCACCTTCAGATACCCCAGTCTGGCAATGCTTTGCCCTATATGTACCTCCCTATACCAGCCACTTCTGTTCCAAGCGAGCGTGCCTTTTAAGGTGCAGGGGAGGGGGGTTGGGGTTGTCTCTGTTACAAGGGAGCGCCTGCTGCCTGATCATGTGGAGCAACTCATATTTCTTCATGATAACATGTAGTCATTACTTTCATTGTGCCGTGATATTTGCTTGTGTTGTGATGTGCATTGTGCTAGCCTGAACATTGTGTTCTGGAGATAGCAGTGTATGTTGTGTTGCCAGTCAGGCTGTTAATGTTTTTTTTTCTTCAAATAGCTACATGTTAAATAAAATATCGTTACTGTGGAGGCGTTTTTCCTTTGATATTCGATATTCGATTCGATATTCGAAGGTGGATATTCGTATTCGATTCGTATTCGAAAAGTTTGATATTCGCACACCCGTAATACAAACACATATTCAAACATAGACACTCCCAGCAACATGATGCCGTCTGAAAACGCTGACTGCGGCCCTTGGTATGGCGGCACACAAGCACTGATTCACATAACTTGGAATTGTTGACAAATACCAGCAGAGGAAAACTCACCCCTCATCACACGCAACCAATTCAAAAGGTCGTGGGATGTGCGAGCCAGCCGGCAGGACCTGGGAAGCCATCAGGCAACATTGGACCAGGCCAACCGAGCCGCTCGAGTCAGTGGGGCCCTGGAACAGGGGCTCCAACCACGGGAACTTCAGTTTGCTGTTTGAATAAAACGGTTATTCCTCCAGGTCTTGTGGCGCCAATGGCGATGCCGTCGTGGTAACTGAGGTGCGGACGTGTTTCATTATGACGCCTAAAAGACGCTGTTGGAATCTTATCGGCCTTGCTGGACATTTTATTTCCATTAAACATGTTTCACATGTTCTCATGTTTCGTTTGACCATCTTTATTGTGTTGCATAGTTTCGGATATATTTGTTGCATATAGCGGCGTGTGTGAATATTGTCACGACTAAAAGCTGGCAGGTTGACAGAGTACAACGAAGTGAGGAGCACGAGCAGCAACCACTGTTTTTCTCTGAGGAAGACGACGTTGAAGCGTCTGCTACTTTTGACCTGTCAATACAGACCTTGTCGCACCGTGGTCCTGTGTCCTGTTCTTTCCGCGTTGCGACACTGGTATGATTTTGGTATGAGTGTTGGTATGATTTTGTCTCAAGAATGTTTTCATTTGAGTAATTTTCTGTAACGTCCCGCTGTCCATGTTAACAACCCTACTGAAAACTAAGAGAAAAGAAAAGATACCAGCTGTACAACAAGGCTTGCATTCAGCAAAAAAACCAGGCCTGCGCGGAGCACGCAGCGCTTCACAGCGCAAGCCAGCGGAGCGGCCTTCACAGAGTCCGCTGTAAACTCTCTTAGGGATCCTGCAGGTGCATTTGCGAGGTAGCCACCACGCAATAAATCGTACCATTTTACGAAGCAGCGAAACACCCACTACGAATTCCCAAGGTAATATGCGCACCTGCGTAGCTGCTCAGTTTGTTGTTGCTGAGGTGGATGATGATGAGTATGAAGAGGAATTATTGCTGAGTCCTTTGTAATGGGTGGGAAGCTTTAAAACACCCACTCGTTACGCAGTTCACACAGTGTGACGACTGGTGCGGTTCTACTCTTCTGCCACCAAATATTACACCTGTTAACGCATTTCATCGCCATATATGACGCATGTATAGGGTCCCCCCCCAAAAAAAAAAAAAAATTGGGGGAAGTTTGCTCTAAGTTGCGCAAAGCCTGGCACAGCGAAGCATGGACCCGTCGCCGCTTGTATTCTCCGTCGACTGACATATCTAGTTTCGAGATGTCTCTCCTCGGGATACGCAGCCAGGCTATGCACTATAGAGCGGAGGTTGCGCGCGATGTCTCCATCGGTGGGCGTGGCTTAGCTACTGCGAATGCGCGGCTTGGCCAGGTGGTGTGGTATCTGGTCGGTAGACGACGCGATGCTTGCTCCCTGTTTCTTTCTATATATTTTTTCTCTCTCTACTTCTTTCTCTCTCTTTCGTTGATGTTCTCTCTCTCGCTCTTTCTTCTTCTTTCTGCGTTTCTTTCTCTCTCTCTCTTTCTAGTTCTTTCTGTGCTACGCTTTACTCTCTCCCCTCCTCCTTTCCCTCCTCCTCACGCTCACTTCCCTTTCCCGCCCCCTTGCTACACTACACTATACAAGGCTATGCTATGCTATGCTAGCGTTCCTGGATAGCCGAGTGAATAGGACGCCCGCCTTCGGATCGAGAGTACGTGGGTTCAATTCCCACCACGTGAAGAATTTTTTCGGCAAGAATTTTTCTTTCTGTCTTTCTTTCTTTCTTTCTTTCTTTCTTTCTTTCTTTCTCTGTACTCCTTCTCAAGTAGCCACACAGCGGCACATACCCGTTTGAATGATGATAGTTCTCAGCGATCGACTCAGAAGGAACGATTTGCTAATCAGCTTCGCTGTTAAAAAGATTCAGTGCTTGACTGCTGACCCGAAGGTCGCAGGATCGAATTCCGGCCACGGCGACAGCATTTTCGATGGAGGCCAAAATGCTTGAGGCTCGTGTTCTTAGATTCAGGTGCACGTTAAAGAACCGCAGGTGGTCGAAATTTCCGGAGCCCTCTACTACAGCGTCCCTCATAATCATAATACTTTTGGGACGTTAAACCCCAGCAATTATTATTATCACAATCATATCCTGGTTTTGAGACGTTAAATCCCAACAATTATTGTTATTAAAAAAAGATTCAAGCACTGGCGTGGATCTGAGGTAGAGCACTTGCTTGCCACGCCGAAGGCCTGGGTTCGAATACGCCTCGAAACCTGGTTTATTTTCTAAATCTGTGAGATAGCTGCGACGGACAACTACATCACGAAAGTCGGCTGCTGTGAGCTCATGAAAGCTTACGCTGTTAAAAAGAAAGAAAGACCAATGCGCGAAACAGCGCTGCATTATCTGACCGCGCGGAAAGACGAGGTTATGCAGGCTAGACATGGGGCGTCGACTACCATGTTTTAGCTATACAGCCCATGTTACTAGGTAGCCTCATCTGGAGCATTATTTCAACTGTAGAATGAAAATGTCTGGCTATATATTCCATGTGAAACAAGGGAAAAAAAGAAATAGAACGAAAATGTCGCCCGTCTGAAATATTTCTAATACTTATAAATTGGCGATCGAAATTTTTTGCGGGCGTTTCCCGGGTATATGGTTGTCATTACCCAGCTAAAGCTAGCACTATCCACGAACCAAAGGCTCTGCGCACTGAGAAAGAAAGAAAAATTGGGGGACGCTTAAGCTTCGCCTTCAAGAGTTGAAAACGATAGCAATATCCTGCCCCTAGTGCGCACTTCGAACACTACGAGTGTTTAACAGAATGCGCGCAAGAAGGTGTGTGCCTTATGTAAAGGGTAGCATGTTTTAAACCAGGAGCCATTATGCGCGAGAACCCTTTTCGAAGCTGCGATGCACCCACTACGTGGTCTTAAGGGAATACGCGCAGTAATGTGTGTGCCTTTTGTAATGGGTGGCTGTCTTTAAACCACCAAGTCGTTATGATATTGACGTGGTGTAACGCCCGATGGCAATGTACGCTTGTACCACGCAATATTACTGCCATATTACATCTCTTACTGTGACACCTGTATACAGGACGCGTATTTTTGGTAAGCATCAAAGTTACTTTCAGTGCAGCTACAAGCAGAGGCGTGGCTGTGTGGTAGAACACCTGCTTGCCACGCAGACGGCCTGGGTTCGATTCTCACTCGGACCCAACATTTTTATTATTTCTTTTATTTGCAGCTTTTTCGATTTTTCGCTCACGGACAAGATGATGATTTTTCGCTCACAACCAACGGTGCCGACGCCGACGGCGGAATTTCTGCGATACGAGCTCTTTAACGCTATCGCGTTAAAATTAAGGCATCTTCGCACAAGTGGTGCCGAGCGTGAAGGAAGTGCGGAGCTGGGCGGCCTTCCTTTGTTTCTCTTTATTTTTCTTCCTTTCTTTCGCCCTTTCTTTTTCTCTCGTCTCTCTGCTTTCTTTACGTCCTTTTTGGCTGTTTATTTCTATTTATTTCTTTCCCTCTTTATGTATTTCTTTCTCTTTCTCGCTCTTTCTTTCTTGCCTTTCTTTCTCTCTTTATTTCTTTCTTCGGCTATCTCTTTTTCTTTTTGTATTTCTCTCTATTTTTCTCTTTTTCTTTCCTTCCATGCAGTGACTTACTCTCTCACCCCTCCTCCTTTCCCTCCTTCTCACCGCCACTTCCCTTTCCCAATTCCTTGCTATACGATACTATTCAAGCATATATGCTACGCTTTGCTCGCGTGCCGGGATAGCCTAGGGGTTACGACGCTCGCCTTTGGATCGCGGGTACACGGGTTCGAGTCCCGCCTCGCCAAAAAGCTTTTTACGCCAAGAATGTCTCTTTCTCTCTGTCTCTCTTTCTCTCTTTCTTTCTCTCTCTCTGAACTCATTCTCTCGCCAATTCTTGTCATTGCATCTCGCGCCGAACAAATCGTCGCACGTGTTGTGGGAACTAAGCAGAAGATGAAGAGGAAGAAGTGGACGAAGAGAACGCTTGCCGGTTCATGATGATGATAGTCTTCTGTTCACTCTGCACGGACTAACGGTCGGCCTAAACAGCTGGACTGCTAAAAAAAAAAGAACAAGAAAACTTCACAATTTCTTTTATCAATTAGTCACACGTGGCTTTTAGTATTGGACGACTACCAGGCACTCTGAATTCCACGCGGAGTCGCCGCGTAACCGAGTTTCTCGGCACTTGAAGAGAAGAAATTTGACTCCGCACGCTCTGCCTCCATTAGGTGGGCCAAGATTCAAAGGCGAATACGACGTTCGGAGGTGCAAATTCAATCGCAAATAAGATCAACGCATGAAAGGAATGTACCGCTGCTCTTCGCAAGTTGAAAGGCGAGTAGGAGTGCCCGCGCGTGGCGCCTTAAGGGAGCCGCAGCGCACAGAGGGGGAACACCTCAAAAAGTATATAGAGTAACAAAGGAAGTTGTTCGAAGGAATCCTCATTGTGTTGCGGGCTGCGCGGGTCGCCGGGCATGAAGAATAGCGCGGCCGAGCGAAGCAGACGTCGCTAAGCTCCCGGAGGGTCCGGCCAGGTGCAATCGGCAGCGATTCCACGAGGAGCGAAGCGACGGGGTGGTGTATATATATAGATAGAGTGGCGTCAGGCTGTAGGGAAGAGTTGGGGAGGGGTAAGGATCTGCACTTGATTGAGCCCTTCTTTCGCGCGCCTTGTCTTTCCGTGCCCTTCCATTGCCTTCTTCTTTTCTCTCTCGCCATCATCCATCGGTGTTTGTTTGGCCGTCTCCCCTTCTTCTTGTTCCCGTGCTTTGTTTTCGCGCTCCCCTACACAGGCTGTACCAAGGTGAAGAGAGTCCACGAAAGACCCTGACCGCGCCTTCGGCTATCGATTTGTCTTTTGGTCTTCGTCCTATATACGGTCGTCCCATCAGGAAGGAAGCAGGAGGGCATCCTGCGGCAGTGCGTGCAGTATATAGTGTCAATATTGGTGGGCCCGGCTTCTGGTTGTGCGGCCGGCACACTGTGTAGTAGTCTCTCGTGGCTGCAGGTGTGTTTCCTTTCGTGAAGTGTACACCTTGTCGACCTGGGAACGGGACCACGTGTCGCTTCATTGCAACAACAGGGACCTCTACGGTGGTCTGTGCGTCGGCTACCAGTGTTGTTTCAGCGTCAGAGGTAGCTTGTACTCAGTCTTCAAACGTAGAGCGAACATTCCTCACAGCGATCTCCTGGGGAGAAATAACAGGCTTAAAGGGCCCCTAAACAACATATGAAAATACAGAGAACGAGCGATTTAGTCTCTCCTGGCGTTTCCCGTCTTTCCGGCGCCATTCGTGATGCCAGCGGTCTCTCGCGTAACGTCATGAGGAAATAAGCTCTCGATTGGTCCATATACGAGGCATATCAGTTCTGAACTGTCTCCTACCCCGTTTTGCCACGAAGTCGTACGGTCGTTTTACCGTGTCTTTCATAACTACCGTGCGCGATCAACTGATTTCGCTTCGTTTTGTGCGCCTTCTACTGCTCAAGCGCAGATAACGGCGTGTAGCCGAAAGGCGCGAAATTCTGATAGGCTCAACGCTTAGTGCTGTCATTGTCCACGTGTGCCATGAAGAATTAAACGGTGAGAACGAGATAGCGCCTGTAGTAACGATACTGAAGGCGAGAAAGAAACCACTCTCACGTCTTTGAACTCGAATGGGTTCAGGGGCCCATTAAGGCAGTGAAACAGTCTCGATGAGTTCGGATCGACAGTGGACGCTGCTACTCGCAAAAACAAATGGCAAACGGCGGTATATACTTCAAGACACTGTATGCTTTCCACGAAGTGTGGCGTGCAACCTATCAAAAGAATTGGGTGGGCGGGAGTGCGAATTACGTATGTGCGAGCGATGGCATAGGAGAGCGATGTCGTAGGTAAGTACCGGGCCAGGCGTCCCGTTGTTTTGCAGGTCAGATTCTTGGGGCGGTTTCCGGGTTAGTTACGTCCACAGGGGGCTTTGGGAAGTGCACCCAAAACGTGAAACGCGAGTGGGCTTGCGTTTTCCTGTCAACAAATAGGACATACGATGCGCGGGGCGTTGTTATCAATTTGGACTTTATACGGACCATGACGGCAACGGCGCCGGCGGAAACCTGCCGAGAGTGTCCAGATAACTGCTATTGCAATAAAAGCAGCCGCCATGGCTGGGCAAATGGGAGTATTCAATGCGGAAACGAACATCCGAGAGTATTCATGATGACGGCGGAAGGTTGCTTTGCTTCTTACACATCAGGGTTCGTGACAAGCACATAGCAGAGCATTCCTTGCGTGAAGCGTGAGCTCACTCATAGGAAGCGACGAATGCCATGTATCATTATGAAGAAACGAGATCAAAAACAGAAATGTTAGCCTAATATTTCGGACTTGGCGTCAAAAATCATGCGCGCACTCCAATGTATTTACCAGAGCGAAGTTCTACGGTCATTTTAGGAAAAAGGGGTCAATTGTTAATCACACTTAGACTGAGTTATTGTTAAAATGCTCCTTCTTCACAGCCGGTGGTTTCGATATCAAAACATGCGTTTACTAAGGATAAGAGATCGTATTCATACAAACATTTTCGTTCGGGAACAGTTTGTAAGAGCAGGCCCTAGTTAAGCGAAGTGTTCGACGTATCATTAGCGAAGGAGGCTGTAAAACAGTCAAGGCCATTTACGAAAAAATCCTTTGTGGAGCTGGCTTTAAAAAAGGGGGAATGGGAAATGTTTTGTTGTACGTTGTACAGCACGTAGCAGTTCTAGATTGAATTTAGATAACAGGCTTATCGATGCCGGACATATCATTGCACCTATTTGTTTCTTTCTTTTTGCTTTACAAGTTAAAGGCGGATAACTTAAAAGACATGCGAATTCTTGGAAAAAGGTTATCTCGACATAACATCGGATGTGAATGCTTAAGCCGACATACAAAAGCGGTAGTACCTCCTCTTCGTCACAATAAAGGGAATGCGGCGCATAGAGAGCACGTCGAAGAGCGCACTGCGTATCATAAAAGGTGGAACAACGACGCGGACCAATACGCATATTGATTTGCCACTTGTACGCGTAGTTGGCGTAGAATAGCAAACAATGGGAGGGTTGCGAGTTCGTTCCCCACTGGCGGCGAGTTGTTCTTAGTTCACTTTAATTATTTCTCCTCTTTTCTCGTAATTACGAGTATTACCCGTCACCTAAAAAATCATCGTCCAAGCGCTTTGTACAGATCGTTTATCAGCGAAGCTGATAACTGCTGTCCCGATGTTTATCACCAGCTGCGATCTATCGAAGTGTCTTGTTTTGTAGCCTTCGATTTCTCTAGCACCACATCTAACGGATGCGTGCTGCAGACTTTGGTGACGTTAGCTTAAATGATATTAAGAAAACCTGAAGGATTTTATAGGTAGCGATTCATGCTGCGACGGGTGTCATCCCTAGCTATATACGCTAACAAAAGCTGAAGAGAAATTAGCGCAAGCGCGGGAACCTTTCGCGGTAGCGTATGCTAGCATTGATTTTTCATAATAGTTTCTGCGCACTCACGGGCTGCGTCATGTTCCCACCTCCTAGCGATAGGCAACTTGGCTGTAAAACACATGTAATTCAATGTGCTTTCCGTGGCTTCATTATCAGTTGGACACATACGGTTCCAACAAGCAAACGAGCTCCTCGATCCATTCCTATTCTTTTGTTCAAGTGTAAGTACAGTTATTGCCCATACAATAACAGACAGGTGTCGAATGTGTTTTAGGGGGTTTAGAGGGAAAGCGCAGATCACGTCTCGAGTTCACGCTTTCTTTCACCATGCAGGAGTGGAGGCATACCGCTTAGACTACGCACTGCGCTAGCGTGAACAGGTACACGCGCAGCAGAACAGAATGTCGACACTGTTTGTGCAAGCAACATGGTATTATCTGAACAAGAACCACGCGCGAGCGGCTTTGATATACTTCTGCTACGCACGCAGCTTTTCGTAAAGTTCCACCTAATTTGCATGAGATTGGAGTGACGGCCGTCCACTGTTGACGTCTCAGCTTGAGCCGTGGGACAAAACAGAGGTTAAGCGGCGCCGCTCGAACAACGAGATTCTTGGTGAAAAAAAAAAGTGTTGTAACTATACTGTCAGGACGCATGCATAAAGCTTTCAGTTTTTCGTCGCTGACACCGGCTTCTCGCTCTCGCCTGGTCATTTACCTTTGTGGCGTTTCTGGTGTTGATATTGGCACTGCACTGTAATGCAATATATCGCTAGAGTTGTATACTTTATACGTAAAGGAGATGTTAATTCAGACTACTCTATGCGTGCCCAGCATGACAAGAGAAACAGTGTTTGGGACATTATGCATGCAGGCGTCAGCGATCTCGTTTAACGTGCCTTTTACATTCCACTGTTAGTGTTGTTTGAAGGAAACAGGTTTTCGGAGTTTTACAGCGAAAGCTGTTATGAGATCATTTCACCGGCCGTTTTTGGTGCCGTAGTTGTCCGCCGCCGCCGCCGCCGCCGCCGCTGCCGCCGCCGCCGCCGCCGCCGGTGTCCGTAACCAGTATCGCTCTAAATAAGAAAAAAAAAACGAAATAAGAAAAAATTCCAGGATGGAACGAGGTTCGAACCTGCGCCCTCTGCGTGGGAGCCCAGTATTCAACCTCTTAGCCATGCCGGTGCTTGAAACTGCTTTGCAAAAAGGTGCTATACAGGCTTCATGTCGGAAAGGAACCACATTAGCATATGCAATATGGCGTGGTAGAATAGTAAAATAAGCACCAAGCGTCGCACAACGCGATTTCTGTAACCAGGCGTCAAACAATGCGAATTGCGCAACGAGTAGGTTGTTGAATGCTTCTAACCCATTACAAAGAGCTCTGCCATAATTCTTCATCGTCATCAGGCACAGCATCAACAAAGTGCGCATAATGCCTTACATGCGTTTAGCAGGTACCACGGCTCTCTGTAGAATGACGAAAAATGGCACAGTGCCTGGTGCCCTGCTTCTAAAAAATTACTATGATTTATAGCGTAGTGGGTTCCTCGCAAGTGCACTTGTATTGGTTGCCAAGGAAGCCCATAAGCGCGTGATCCATTTCCTCGGGGTCTCGGTAAAATTGCAATGATTTATAGCGTAGTGGGTTCTTCGCAAGTGCACTTGTATTGGTTGCCAAGGAAGCCCATAAGCGCATGATCCATTTCCTCGGGGTCTCAGTAAAGTTCTCCCCCCCCCCCCCCTCCGTCTCTCTCCCACGTCAACGTATGTTATACAGCATGACGGGCAAGGGAAATAGCGACCGGGTGTCACCGAATGCAAATTACATAAATTGTGGGCCGTTTAAACCTTCCAACCCATTACACAGGGCTGAGCCACAATTCTTCATCGTCGTCAGTCGTCGCGTCAACAAAGTGCACATAATGCCTTACAGACCTGTAGCTGGTGCCTCGCTTCTCCGCCGGATGACGAATAATGGCTTAGTAGGTGCTTCCCATCTTCACAAAAATTGTGATTTATGGCGTAGTGGGTACCGTTCTAGTGTACTTGTATTGTAGCCCCAAGAGAGCTTACAACGGGCACTAGAAACGCCGCTCTTCCAGCTTTCGCTGTGACTGTGCTGCGGTATCAGCGCAGGCCTGGCGTTTTTTGAAACCAGCACAACGGTATTATTATGAAACAAACTGTAGTTGGAGGAAAGTGCGACATTACTTTGTCGACCATCGTGTATTTGTGAACGTGCACCAACATCTAAGTACAAGCGTCTTTAGGTTTCACGTCCAGCGAAATGCGGCAACGCACATGATTCGCGGACGTTCTCATACGATAGTACCATGTTGTTGGATATGCTTTATATGTGCCATGTGAGCATAGGACGGCGAAAAATTCGGAGCTCACTAAGACTCATTCATGAAATATATTTTGCCCTTAGGGCTCACTCGGACTCAGACTCAGCAAAATTTTCCTCATCCGGACTTAGACACACTAAAAATTTTCTCAACCGAACCCACTTGGACTCGATCACACCAACACATTACTCACTCGGACTCGCTCAGACTCCGACTCACGACTCGATCTGGGCCTGAGTGAGTCTGAGGTGAGTCGACTCATGGGTCCGTTAGAGTATACTTAACTTTTTCGACCACAGCGTCACTACTCTTTAACACCAATATCTCGCATAATTTGTGCTCTACTTGGCGCATTTTAATCTCGTACCTTTAAGTACGTGGTATCAATGGCTGCAATCCAGTAACGACACCTTTATTGAGGGAGATGACTTACACTAGATATCTTTATCAACAACTTCCGGAGGAAGATTTTGCCGGCAGGAAATCAAAAGAACACCCCCCCCCCCCCCCCGAACCTTCAGCCCTCCCCTCCGTAATTCAGGCCTCTCATAAATTAGTATTGAGATGGTGTATGAACGCTAGTACTTTGAAGTATGTGTGAGTAGCCATTAGTATAAACGTGAGCCGACATAAGGCTGACAATAATGCTAATGATGAGTATATAGGACCATATGTCGGTAAAAAACGTGAAGCTCAATCAGACTGACTCAAGAAATGTATTTCGCGCTTTGGGCTCACTCCGACTCAGACTCACCGAAAATTTCCTCGTCCGGACTCACTCGGACTCAAACTCATGGAAATATTACTCGCCCAGATTCACTCAGACTCAGGCTCACGGCTCAATCTCAGTCTGAGTGAGCTAACTCATGAGTGAGTTTGCCGACCTGTGCATATGAGATTTTTTCAAAAATGCGGGATTGGCACCGGAGCTTTACAGCGAAACGCATTATGCACTAAGATACTGCTGCAGCTCATGTTTGTTAAAGGGACCTAAACCACTCCGAGTTCAATGACGAGAGTGGTTTCTCTCTCGCCTCCATTACCCTGCCTACAGGAGATATCGCCTCCTCGCCGCCTCTTTCTTCATAAAGCTAGTGGACAATGTCAGCACTAAGCGTCGAGCCTATCGGAACTTTGCGTTTTAGATGCGAAGTATCTTATGGCGGAGTTCAATCCGGTGGTGGTGGTGGTGGTGGTGGTGGTGGTGTGCGGCGTGACCACCCGTACAGCGCATGCGCATACCCTCTCCACAACCCCTCTCTCATCCCCATCTCCAATTTCCCTCTCCCCTCTCCTCTTTCCCTCTCACCACGTACCCTCTCCCCACTCTCTCTCCCCTCCCCTTTCCACTTCTCCTCTCCCCTCTCCATTTCCACTCTTCCTCTGAAACGCGGGCTAGACATGCCGAAATTCTCTCCTGCGCAACGCCGCGCATGCGCGTCCCCTCCCCCTCTCTCTCCTTTCCTACGCTGCACCCTCTCGCACGCCTGTCGACCGCGTTCCCCCCTCGCCCTGTGAGAATTAACGGCCAGGCTAAAGGGAAGACAAGACGCGTGTAGCGTTCCTCTTCGCGTTCCACGATGCGAGGTCGGTAGCATGCCCAACGAACGCCAACGGAACGCGATCGTGCAAGTTCTCCGGCTTCGCATCGCCTCATGGTCCCCTTTAGCGGGAAATGGTGTAATTTTTTCGGCTACGCGCTGTTATCTCCGCATGCGCAGTCGAAAACGCACAAAACAAAGTGAAATCAGTTGATCGCGCACAATAGTCATGCGAGACAAGGCAGAAAGGGCGTCCGACTGCATGGAAAAGCAGGGTAGGAGACAATTCACGACTGATATCTCTCGTATACAGACCAATCTAGAACTTTTAAATGCGAAGCATTTCTTAGCGAACTTCTGCGAGTTTGAGCGTATCTATATATCTATCTATCTATCTATCTATCTATCTATCTATCTATCTATCTATCTATCTATCTATCTATCTATCTATCTATCTATCTATCTATCTATCTATCTATCTATCTATCTATCTATCTATCTATCTATCTATCTATCTATCTATCTATCTATCTATCTATCTATCTATCTATCTATCTATCTATCTAGCCGCCTACGACTTTGTGCTCTCCTGGCCGTTTCGTTAATCGGATGTATACCAAAATTGGTATGGAATAGCATGACCGTATTACGAACATAAATGACAGGTCATAACATGAAAAACCATGACATGCATGTCATGAACAGCATGATTTACATTCCACGGCCTTGGGGCTCTTGCGGCCATTCCATTAATTTCATATATACCAAAACTGGTATGACGTCACAAGAGTTCATGGCGAACATAATGACAGGTCCTAACGTGAAAATCATGACACGCATGTCATGTGCGGCATGATTACATGACATGGTCCCGGGCGCTCGCGGCCGTTTAAATGAATGGATATATACGAAAACTGGTATGACGAGACATTTCGACATGACGAACATAACTGACACGTGGTAACATGAAAATCACGACACGCGTGTCATGCACGTCATTATTTACATGCCACGCTCATGACGCACTCGCGGCCGTTTCGCTAGGTTGATACGCACCAAAATTGGTATTGCGCGATGTGATTGTATGAAGAACATGAATAACAGGTGGTAACATGAAAACCATGACATGCATGTCATGTATGTCATGATTTACATGCCACGCTCATGGTACATTCGCGGACCTTTCGCGGGCTTGATATACACCAAAATTGGTATTGCACGACGCGACTGTATGACGAACGTAAATTAGAGGTGGTAGCATGAAAACCATGACATGCTTGTCATGATCAAAATGGGAGCCGACAGATGGATATACGGGATAGGTTTGAAACAGGAGAAAGTGCCTCAGAGAAGGTTGGCCGACGTTTCGATAGGTGGACCTATCTTTGTCAAAGGCGCCTTGTCATCCCTGGCGTGTTAGTTTTAAAGGGTTAGTGTTGATGTCATATCCAGCGCTGGCGCTGTTGGTAATCTCTGCCTGGACAGAAAAAAAGAAAAACTCGGAAGCGGCAGAGTGTAGCTCTTGCCACATCATTTCAAAAATGTTTGCAACGGCGATCGGGCCTTTCATCTCAGAGGTAAGAGAAGCTGGTAATCTGGTAAGCAGAGGTAAGAGAAGCTGGACCGCCCCCCCCCCTCCTCCCCGCTTTTCCTCCCCCCCAATTTTTTTCTTTTTCTCTTTTTTTTCCAGCGTCTCTTACCTCTGAGATGAAAGCCCCGATCGCCGTTGCAAACATTTTTGAAATGATGTGGCAAGAGCTACACTCTGCCGCTTCCGAGTTTTTCTTTTTTTCTTTCCAGGCAGAAATTACCAACAGCGCCAGCGCTGGATATGACGTCAACACTAACCCTTTAAAACTAACACGCCAGGGATGACAAGGCGCCTTTGACAAAGATAGGTCCACCTATCGAAACGTCGGCCAGCCTTCTCTGAGGCACTTTCTCCTGTTTCAAACCTATCACATGCTTGTCATGTATGTCATGATTTACATGCCACGCTCATGGTGCATTCGCGGCCGTTTCGCTGGCTCGATATACACCAAAATTGGTAATGCGCGACGCGACTGTATGACGAACGTAAATTAGAGGTGGTAACATCAAAATCATGACATATAATAATACCTGGGGTTTAACGTCCCAAAACCACGATATGATTATGAGAGACGCCGCAGTGGAGGGCTCCGGAAATTTTGACCACCTGGGGTTCTTTAACGTGCACCTAAATCTAAGTACACGGACCTCAAACATTTTCGCCTCCATCGAAAATGCAGCCGCCGCGGCCGGGATTCGATCCCGCGACCTTCGGGTCAGCAGTCGAGTGCCATAACCACTAGACCACCGTGGCGGGGCCAAAATCATGACATGCGTGTCATGTACGACATGATTTACATGGCACGCTCATGGTGCGCTCGCGGCCGTTTCACTAGATTGATATTCACCAAAACTGGTATTGCGCGATGTGACTGTATCAAGAGCATGAATAACAGGTGGTAACATGAAAACCATGACATGCATGTCATGATTTACATGCCACGCTCATGGTGCATTCGCGGACGTTTCACTAGCTTGATATACACCAAAATTGGCATTGCGTGACGCGAATGTATGCCGAACGTAAACGACAGGTGGTAACACGAAAACCATGACATGCATGTCATGTATGGCATGGTTTACATGCCACGCTCATGGTGGACTCGCGGCCATTTCACTCGTTTGATATACACCAAAATTGGTATTGTGCGATGTGACTGTATGACGAACATAAATAACAGGTCCTAACATGCGAATTATGTTATGCATGTCATGTACGGTATGATTTACATGACACTGTTATGGTGCGCTTCCGGCCGTTTAGATAACTGGATATATACCAAAATTGGTATTGCATGACAGGAGTGCGTGATGAACATAAACCACCAGTCATGCAGTGTATATACCAGAATATACGTTTCATTGGCATGGTATATACCACATTGTGCATGCACGCGTGCATGGCAAACATGCGATATATGGCGAACTAGATGTCATGGCATGAATGATTTCATTCGGCTCAAAACTAAACAAAGCGATGTATGCAGCTCTTTGCTGGCTGCTTCGCATTACATCGATTCCCACAGTGCGTGGGATCTGCCGGATTTTTTTTTCTCTGCCCCTCTCTCTCGCTCCTATTTCCCCACCTCAGTGCTGGGTAGCAAATTGGATGCTAATATCTATTTAACCTCCCGGTCTTCCTCTTCATCTCTCTCTCTTTTCCTCATGACGTCACGTGAACAGACTGCTGGCGTCACGTATTGTGCCGAAAACACGGGAAACGCAGGGAGGGAATAACGCGCTCATTTTTTTTGTATTTTCAGAGGTTGTTTCAGAGGTTTCAGAGGACAGTTTAAGGCAAAAGCCATATATGTCTCATGCGAGCGTCGCCTTGAACGAAAACAGCGGCGGCGACACGAATCGGTCCATAAAATAACACGTGACCGCTCACGCGAGCTGCGCACTCACATCGTCTTTGCGAAAGCGCAAAGCGGAGGCGATAAAGCTGATAAAAAAGCCGATTCTCTGGTGCAGCAGTCGTCAAGCAAACCTTCCGTGGAACGTCGCCCACTGCTTGGAGAGTATAAAAATAGCGGCATTAGCGTGATCGGGCCTACTGACGGCTAGGCAGTACCACAGAAACGACGCGCCTCGGTAGACGCAGAGTCAGGGCCCAGTGGATTGTGCGGTACGCCGAAGTATGCAAAGAAGAGGAGGGTCAACAAGCACGAAGTTATGATGGGCTAAGTGGCTCGTCGGGGTCTAACGGGACGTTCCAGTCAATAATGTATCGGCACTCAGGCTTTCGCCTTCGAGTCGTCTTAGCGAGATGTTAGATACCCTCGGAATTTTCATTGCGATAGCAGTTATATGGACACTCTCGACGAGTTTTTGTCGCCGGCATCACTGTCAGCATCGCCGTCATGTTCTATATAAAGTCCAAATTGACAACATCGCCCCGCGAATCGTGTGTTCTACCCGCGTGTAAAAGCGCGCGAGCGGGGGCGACGAACGCAGCTGACGGAGAGATAAAATGAGCCGGCCGTTTCCGTCTCACAGAGGGCGCATGCGATAACATCACCCCGCATGCAAGGCCTGCCGTCGATTGCTCCTCAAGTAGATAGCAACGCCCCGCCCGTCTTTCCTCGGGTAAAGGAGCGTGCACGTCGGGGGGGGGGGGGGGGGGGAGGGGGGCAGGGGGGGAGGATGCGTCTCTCGAGCAGCAAGTGTAAACTTTGAGCGTTCCGAGCGCTGGCGCGCGCGGCTATCTCGGCAGACATCACCAAACGGCTCGTATGCCCTTCTTACGCGCTTCTGTTCCTGGAGTGGCCGTATTCTGTTACACCAGCGTTTACCGGCGAAGCTTTTAAGACCGAACTTAAACGGGCGAAGTACAGGAGACAAGTTTAAACAGCGCGAAGAAACCAACACGTGAGAACATAGAAGCGCGCACTATAATACCACACATAGTATAGCCATGTATGGTACAGTATAGCAACGGGTGGAAAAGGCCAGGGAGGAATAAGAGGAGGGAGAGTATAGGATAGTATAGCGGAGGCAAGTGGAGGAGGGAGGCGAGTTGGAGGTTGTAGGCATGCAGGTGATCAAACGGAGAAGAGGTTTCTTCAGTGATAAACCATGCCCATGTTCGCTTAGCTTTGCGTCACTTTGCATTTCATCGCTGAGGCTTCCCTTCAGCTCCGTTCTACATTGGCCTTTACGGCGTTAAGTTAGTGAAAGCCGCGCATAAATTGTAGAGTTATGCGAGATCGGATCCAAATGAGTTAGCTTCTAGCCTTCCTTCGCATAACATTATAATTTGTTGCTATCGCATTCATATTGTATTTAGTTAAAGTTATACATCTTTTTTGATAATTTGCCTATGAAGACGAAGCTCTGTCTTCTGAGAGGGCCAGGGTACAAAGATGGTATGCGAACAATTCGGGTTACAGGGTTGGCATCATCCTTATCACCCTAGCTCATTTGAGAATGGCGTATACATGCAATCGTTAAAGCTTGTCTGTTACAAGTTGTCATATAGTAGGTTCAGTGGATATTTTATTTAGGAATAAAGACAATTCCAAATATACTCTTTGATGAGAGTTCTGTCATTATCATAATACGCTAGAAGTAATGCGAATATCCTTCTGCGCGGGTAGGGACGCTTCAAAACAAGATCTTCTAAAGTATCGATAAACTTGCAGACGCACTATTAAGAGCAAATGAAAGACATTGCCGTTACTTGTACCAAAGCTCTTCCACATACTTCTCCTAGTTATTCTGGCATGCCTGTCATCTTGGATCATTCAGAAAGCGTTATTTCGTCCACGTCGAAAAAATTGGCGGTTGCTCTTTGTCTCGCAAACTTGACAGGTGTGGTGTGATGAATTGATTCGTTGCCAATTTTCTTTTTCCTCTACGAGCGGCTTGTTCGTATCTTGTCTTATTCGACTCAGTTCGCCGACGCTATGGCATTGCATTACCGGAGATTGATACGCTCGATTGCCCGGCCCCCCACAAGATGCCGGGAAGAAAAATGCTGCTCTCGAACCACCGTGACGCGCGAAGAAAAAAAAGAAGAAAAGAATTACGAGGCTAGAGAGGACGAGAGGCGTGCCGAACAGCTCTATTCGAATTTTGTTACACGTGGTTGTAACGCCCGTGTGCGCGTACTAGGGGGCTCCGTGGTACCGAATGCTGTAGTGATGGAGTGGGCTCCCCATGTTCTGCGCACCACTCGATTGCGTGGGTTTGGGTGTGGCGGTTCTCGCGGACTGCCGGAATGGAGAGCTCGCGCATACGAGACGAGACGGGAGTGAACGCACTGCGCGACAAGAGAAATGATCGCGACCGGCGGGTTGCCTCACCCATTGAGATGGATTTGGAACCGCAAGCGAGGTGAGCTGCTGGCTACCTACTGCTCCATCAGAGTGCACAGGCTGCCACACGGCCCTGTCGTTCTACGAAATTCAATGCGGAGTTTTATGTATGCAGAATTGAGTGATCGCTGCGTACAGTACAGTTAATAATGAAATGCTATACATACCGAATATATGATGCTGAATACAACTCATCTTGGAGTACAATAGGGGACAGGATTTATTGCACCTCACTGCGGTGGTTCAGTGCTCTGGCGCAATGTTATTAGGTAAGGGGTCGCCGTTTCGACTCCCGATCGCTGCGACTGTATTTTGGGGTTATTGAAATGGAAAGATACTCGTGCACTTATTTTTATGTTTATGTTGAAAAACACTGGCTGCCACTAATTTTTCCAGAGCTTATCGGGCGTTTCTCACTGTTCAAGCGTTTCTTCGTGACGTTGATATCAATCAATCAATCAATCAATCAATCAATCAATCAATCAATCAATCAATCAATCAATCGATCGATCGATCGATCGATCGATCGATCGATCGATCGATCAATCAATCAATCAATCAATCAATCAATCAATCAATCAATCAATCAATCAATCAATCAATCAATCAATCAATCAATCAATCAATCAATCAATCAATCAATTGGATTTCATAGCAAATAGTTTTTTATTGACAAGCTCGTGGCATGACTAAGTTTTCAGATATCGAACGTAGGAGGAGATAGAAGCGAGGATGTGTGAGCTCTATAGAAAGATCAATACATTTTGGCCCACTTTTCAAGCTACCATTGTAAACACGATGTAGATACGTCTCCCGTGTCTTTGATATTTTGTTACTGTGTTAAAAACTGTAGAGCGTCAAAACTACATTTGGGGACTTCTATGGCTGTTCTAGCTTCTTTACCGCTAGTTTAAATACGCTAGGAAGCTAAATCAATACGCTGCTAATACTTCCACATATTGTATCTTTATAGACTTGCAGCTCTAAATAAATTTAACAACGGTGTTCTTACTATCAAGGAACACCAGCAGGCGAGATCGTACGGAAAGTAGGTGGTACCACAGTAACTTCTTAAGCTGTGGGCAATGGGTAGCCAGCTGATCGCTTGTTGATCGAATTATACCGGCGACCGCCCTTTACGACTTTCGTTCGCTCTAGCGTGAACGCCCTATCACGTACGAGTAAACCAGCAAAACCGAGCTTGTACATTTTTGCGAGAGCGTTTAGACAAAACGGCGGCGACTTGTTTTTCTTCGCGCAGCAACCTGGATCTAATGTGATGACCACCGCCTTGCGCCGCATGCGCACCCTAGCTTTAACTTTGCCATTGGCACTTTGTATGGCGTTTCTTCCAGAAGATGCGTAGAAAGCTTCTTTAACCGCGCTTGGTCGAAAAAGGTGAGACCTGTACATATCCACGACTCGAGAGATTAGGATAACTAAGTGCCTCCTCAATGAATACATATTGTCGCTTTAATCTTTAATTGAAGAGAGTTGACTATATTGTCATGTTATTGTGACTGCTAAGAATGCGGCAACCTTAAGAGAGAGGTAAAGAACTCCTTATAAGGCGAACATGTGAACAGCAAAACGAAGAACACTTATGGTGCACGAATAACGGCAAGCGCAGCCTTCGATCGTCGAAAATTCGACCCCGAATCTAACGCGTCGGCTATACGTACATTCATTGGTCACGCTAAATTTCAATATATAATCGCTGATTTTCGTGTACGTTTCAGAACGTGCTCCGCTATTCGCATCGTGCACGTGATCTCATTAGAACAATCAAAAACATTGCAGGAGGACCTGGTACACATAGGAGCGGCTTGCGCCGAGCGGGGACACGTGTAGTGCGACCTGGTCACAGTAAAACACAACAAGTACGCTTCCCAATGTTTCCTGTTATCGGCAGGATAACTTATGGTAGAGAGAACGAATGCTCTGTTTTTCAATATGATTGCGGATGTGTTGTCGGCGGCTGCGTTGTTCTCTTACTCAAAATAACCAAGTGTTTCGTGTCAAATACTCCGTGGTAGTACACCTGCAAGGCAAATATGCGTGTCCATCAACGTCACTCGTTTTTTTTTCCCTTTCGCTGCTGAGCTACAGTTCTTGTTAGACATGTTGCCTTGAGAGAGCGTCGAAGTCTACTCCGGAGAAATACTGTATTTTCCAGACCCCAAGTTTCCTTACCGACCTAGACTTACTGCCTTAACAAGGTCTGGGAGAAAGCCGAAGGGGGTTTTTACTTATGCAAGCGTGCATTACGGATATACCGAGTCTTCGTATCGCCCTTTTGGATTAGTTTCGGTACGCCAGCCGAGGGATATACAACTTTCGATAGGGCTTCGACGTCTCCGGAGATAGCCTCCTTTCTTGATAATAACCACGCTCCCTTGGCAGAGCACGTCGGCTTTCCATCAGAACTGTCTGAAAGATTCGTGAACCTTATCTTTGCATTCATCTTTCTACTTATTTTCTTCTATCTTTCGTGCGTGATATTTGGCGACGCTTGAACGTTGCTCGAGCCGCTGACAAAGTGCATACGCACGGCAACGTGATGGAAGCGCAGTGAGGTGCTCATAGAAAATGCAGTACCTGAGACTCTCAAGTTACGCTCAAGTGTGCAGCAAATCCATCGAACAAACTGAGCCTAGAAGGGAGCCGAGCCTTGAGATTGGAAGACGCTATCAATGCGAACACATAAATGCATGTTATAAGAAGGGCAGTAGAGAGGGTCGGAGAAAATAGCAAAGGAAAGCACAGAAAAGACGGGCGAGTGAGAGAGACGATGAAGATGTAGAAAACGAGATTTAGCGATGAAAAGTGAAAAGTATCAGTTGCTAAAAAGTGGCACAAAGGTTGCGCATTCTGTGCACTGTTGCTGCTGATCGCTTGCGTAGATTGGTATTTCGCTTCAGTCGTAAAACGCGAGCAATATACAAGAATGTGTGTGGAGAGAGAGAGAGAGAGCAAACGCGAAGAAGCTGGGAAGATTGGAATACAGCGTTTTGAGTAAAATAAAAAAAAAAGAACAGGCCCCTCAAGAAAAGTGGAAAGGCCGATTGGACCCAAAAAGCTCAGAGGAGCGATCCGGAGAGGGAGCACCGGAATGGGCTCCTGTTCGTAATCAAATTGTGACGGGACCTGTCGCGGCTGGAGAGACCTTTATCAAATATGCACTCGCAGATGTAAGCGAACGGAAAGAAATACACGCGCTCTGACGAACTAGAAAAAAAACAAAAGAAAAAAAAGTGTTCTCCACCGGGGCGGAAGGTTGTTTCGGTCGGAAATGCATCGTTCGATCCACTTTTCCGAGCTTCTCGGCTTTCTCGAGCAACGGACACGAAGAGACAAACACAAAGCGTAGTCGATAAAACAGAAATAAAGTAAGAAAGCACGAGAGTTGGGGATCAGTGGAGACTCAACGTACAGAGTGAGTGCGAACTATGAAAGAAAAAAAAAAACCCTGAGAGCGGCGAGCGTAGCACAAAAAAAAAAAAACGTTTCCCGGAGAAATGGAGCGACTGCGAGATGACATGTAAAATGGCTGCGTAAAGAAGTAAAGACAGCGTGGAGCGTTAGAGCGAAAGAATAAAAGAAAGCGCGCAGTTGAAGAATGGTGGGAGAATTGGCAATACATAGAGACGTGAAAGACGAAAGAGTAAAAAGAAAATATTGGATTGGGGAAAGGGTTGGGAAGAGTGTGTACGTACCTTGTTGCGGAGCCGCATTCATGGTGTGCCACGCTTGCGCACACTTCCGCGAACGCTTCCTTCCTCTTCCGAGAGTGGTGTTTGTGTCCCTGTGTGCGTGCGTCTATGCTCGAGACTGTGGCGTGGCTGCATGGAGCTGGTGACGAGCTTTCTGGTTCTATTTCCGTAGACGGCCCAGATGGAATCCGACGATAAACTGCGTCTCGTCACGAACTAATCGATCCTTTTTGGCGAGGGAAAAAAATAATTGGAGTCCCTTCTTGTGTCTCCTGCTGCTACTGCTATTCTTTAATACAGTGTTTTTTTAGAGGGGTGGAGAGATTACGACAAAAGTTTCGTTACGTTTTGCCTGTAACGCCTTGCACTTTAATACGCTAGTGCAACATTTACCTCGACACGCAGTGAGACACCGTACAAAATAATGTGCCTGTGTGACGTGATTTTTTTACCATTATGATATTCTCCTAAGTCCTGTGTAACTTAGAAGAATATCATATGGTATGCCGGGTGGGAACGCTGTGCACTTACGAAATTATTTTGAAAATGAATATAAGATACATTATCGATGAAGCGTGAGCAGTCTACACATGTTTGCGTGCAAATTCTGAGAAAAGGTTAATTAAAACGCAATCTTCACCGAGTCTTCATGAATACATATTAGGCCCACAGCGATGGCTCTTTTACCGTATTTGTCAACAGCTGCGGCTTCTTGGTTGGATACGTATTCGACTAAGATGCTGAGTCGTAATGTACTCTCATGGCCAGGCTTTACTGCTTGATGATGCTCTAGAGTACAGTTAAGCAAAGTGTGAACGTTCGTTGATGATTTAGTAGTACTTAATGAGGTCACATTATACACTTCCCATTCTTGAGGTAGTGCAGAATACGGCAGTGCAAAACAAAAAGGACCACTGGACAAGGCTCCGAAGACTGCGCAGTGTCTTCTCCTGTGGTCTTCATTGCCTTGTGCTGCTGTCTTCTGCGCTGCCTTAAAAAAATTCAGGAACACTTCCGATATCGGGAAAATGGGGGCAAGCGAAGCAGCTTGGCGTGTGCGTGGCTGACGTTCTTTCTTTCTTTCTTTCTTTCTTTCTTTCTTTCTTTCTTTCTTTCTTTCTTTCTTTCTTTCTTTCTTTCTTTCTTTCTTTCTTTCTTCAGAAGTGCGTTTTCCCATTGTTCAGCCTGCTTCGCTAATGAGATGTCCCGCATCGTGACTGGCTAAAATTTTTTTAACGAAAATTTTTATCTTGAGACGTTATTGTGAATACAGCCCGTGGTCTTTACGTACAGCCAGCTGAACACTAATGGGCAATTTAAAGTATCCAACGACAGAATTATTCTTTTGCCTGTAAAGCGTGCTCTGCCTTTCTATAATACTGTGTAAGGAGAAGCTAGCTTTACAGGTTAGGCGTGAGAAGGCAAGTCTTTCATCATAATAACAGAGCAGATAGATAACATTCACGTGAGAATGCCAAAGTACTCAACGTGTCTTCACGAGCACCTGAATACCAAAAGTATTGCTTTTTTGATAATCAGTGAGAGAATGGAACTTTTCTTTGTGAAGTTCGCTCAAGGAGCTTTGTCAGAAGAATCAATCTTTAAAGGTCACATGTCAACCGGCACATCATACATGATTAGAAAGTATTATAGCTGAAACCCTATGAGAAAAATGAAAGCAATCAGCGTGTACATACGGGTACCTAAATATAAAAAAAAGGCTCGTTTTATATTCAGTGATACAATGACTCCGTTCTTTCTAAAGCGCGCTTTACCTTTGACCTTGTGAGAAGAAGCGTGCGTTAACAGTGGCGCGTCACGAGCCAAGGCCTATGCTATTGCCACGCCCACTTCTTGTCTTGTTTTGATGTATTCGGGTTTGACCGGCAGAGACGGTTATCAACGCTCGACGCTGTCCGCGAAGTAGTGTTCTAGAAGCACCGCGATTGTAGTAGATCGGTTTGTTAAGATTGCGCCCCGCACGCGAATGTTCCAGCTTTGTCTAGAGATTACGCCGCCACCAGCGATATCGCTGGAATATTCGACGGCACATGTTTAAATGCCGACGCGCTTCACCGCTAGTCAGTTGATCGACGGACGACGCCCTGTTCGCCGCTATCATTGTACAGCGTGCATTGCTGTAGTTCTAGTTCTCATTTTCCGGCCACAAGTTCGGCCAAATAAACAGTTTCATCCTACAAACGCCGACTGCTGTCTTCGTCGACGTCACGACCACGTGACATCTGGTGGAGGTGCTGCTTCATGATCCGGACGCCACCGCGGAGCGCTGACCCAAGCCCAAGCCGCGAAGAAGACGACTCTAAGGACAACCCGGATCCTCGAACCAGCCGCCGGCAGAAAGGACTACCCCCCCAATACGGACTCCTACCGGATAAGCCAAAAGCCACGGCGACAAGAACAACAGGCACGATGACGGCCGCAGCGAACCCTGCCGCGATAGTGATGCAGCCGCCGAGGGAGCCGCCGACATTTCGTGGTTCGCCATGTGAAGACCCCGAAACCTGGCTGGAGACGTTCGAAAGGGTCGCAACATTTAACAACTGGAACGCCGACGACAAGCTGCGCCACGTGTACTTCTACCTGGAAGAAGCAGCAAGGACATGGCTGGAGAACCGGGAGTCCACGCTTCGAACCTGGGATCTCTTTCGTAGTGCTTTTTGGAGACGTTCACGAGCGTCGTTCGAAAGGAAATGGCCGCATCCTTGCTGGAGACACGGGTTCAGCTCCCGAACGAAACGTGAGCATCTTCGCGGAAGAAATGACCCGGCTGTTCCGCCACGCTGACCCCAACATGCCTGAAGAAAAGAAGGTTCGTTTCCTCATGCGAGGAGTAAAGGAACAGCTCTTCGCTGGCCTTATGAGGAATCCGCCGAATACCGTCCAAGAATTTGTCTCCGAAGCAACAACAATCGAGGAAAACGCTTGAGATGCGAACACGGCAATACAACCGCAGCCTCTCGACCACAAGCTACGCCAACGTTCAAGCGCTAGGATCCGCCGACCTGCGTGAGACGATTCGAGCAATCGTGCAAGAGGAGCTGCGAAAACTTCTACCTTCGTCGCAACCTCAAGTAGATTCCATCGCCGACCTCGTGCGCCAGGAGATCCAGCATTCACTCGGTGCGCCTCAGCTAGCAGAGCCGCAGCCGCAAGCTATGAGCTATGCTGCTGCAGCCCGCCGTCATGCTCCTCCTCCACGCCCACGCCAAGACGATACACCGCCGCAGTACCGTCGCCAGACGCCGCCGCCGCCACCGATGCCCTACCGTCCACCTGTCGGCCATACGCCGCCGCCGCCACCGACGCCCTACCGCCCACCTGTCGGCCAGCGCTACACCCCGAGGAAGACCGATGTATGGCGCGCCCCTGACAACCGCCCGCTCTGCTACCATTGCGGGGAGGCCGGCCACACGTACCGCCGCTGCCAGTACCGGACAGATGGGACTACGAGGATTCGCCATCAACGCGCCGCGACCGCAGCCAGGCGAACGGCCTCGCGACATCGACGACTACCTAACCGGAACGCAGTGGCAAGAACGACGTCCTTCACGCTCGCCGTCGCCCGGCCGCTACATGTCACCGCACCGCCGGCCGTACACTGGCCCAAACCGGGGCCGGTCGCCTAGCCCGTATCCGGAAAACTAAGGGCAGCAACCGATGGAGGTGCGGTTGCTGTACGACGAACTACCGAAGATCCTCCGCCGACGACGACGACGTCCGCGAGGAACCTTCAGAACACGACGCGAACCAGACAGACCCCTGACGACGAGATCTTGCGGACCAAAGAAGACCCGACGACGCAACATGGAAGCAGCGGAACAAACCGACGCAGCCGTGACCCGACGCCGAGACCCACCGCAACGCAAGACGACGAACTAGCGACCTCGACGTTCTCATCGACGGCCACAACGTCACCGCTCTCGTCGATACTGGAGCCGACTATTGCGTCATCAGTGGGCTCTTCGCCACGAAGTTGAAGAAAGTTAAGACCGCTTGGGAAGGCCCCGAAATCCGCACCGCTGGAGGCCATCTGATAACGCCGATTGGTGTTTGCACGGCGAGAGTCACCATCAATAACCGGACTTATCCTGCGAGCTTTGTAATCCTACAAAACTGCTCCAGGGATGCAATACTTGGAATAGACTTCCTAAGTGAACACGGCGCCGTCATCGACCTGAGGTCCGAGTCGATAACATTAACCCCAGATAAAGCACTCCCGCCCCACGCGACGCCAGGGAACCATGCATTGAATGTGATAGAAGAGCAGGTGACCATTCCGCCGCGTTCCAGCGTCATTATTTTCGTCGGCACCAAAAAAGCTGAAGACATCGAAGGTGTCATCGAGAGGCGATCAGCGTTTGCTGCTAGACCGTGACATTTGCGTCGCAAGGGGCATTGCTCGGTTGCATGAAGGAAAAGGAAGCGTGATGCTAACGAACTTCAGCCAGGAATACAGACACCTGAGCAGGGGCACGACGATTGCATACATCGAAGAAATCTTGGCCGTCAGCGATGCGTTTGCCTTTTCAGATTCTGACGAAGCTACGACGACGATCCCTGAGCCACCCTTCGACGTAACCCAAGTCTTTCCGCTCGCCAACAGCAACAGCTCCGACGCCTTCTGCAGGAATACAGGGACTGTTTCTCGTCGTCATCGCGGGTCCGACAAACACCCCTTGCTAAGCACCGCATCATAACAGAAGAAAATGCTCGACCACTCCGTCAGAGTCCCTACCGGGTTTCGACGCGGGAACGGGAGGCCGTTAAGAAACAAGTCGATGAAATGCTACGCGACGATATCATCCAGCCGTCCAACAGCCCGTGGGCGTCTCCCGTGGTGTTAGTGAAGAAGAAGGATGGGACCCTACGTTTCTGCGTCGATTATCGTCGCCTGAACAAAATCACAAAGAAGGACGTGTACCCTCTCCCACGGATAGACGACACCCTGGATCGACTCCACAACGCGAATTACTTTTCGTCGATGGACCTCAAGACCGGCTACTGGCAAATTGAAGTCGACGAGAGAGACCGAGAAAAGACCGCCTTTATAACACCGGACGGCCTCTTCGAGTTCAAGGTCATGCCTTTCGGTCTTTGCTCGGCGCCTGCGACTTTCCAACGAGTCATGGATACTGTGTTAGCTGGCTTGAAGTGGCAGACTTGTCTTGTTTACTTGGACGACGTCGTTGTGTATTCCTCGAACTTCGACGAACACCTCCAGCGACTTCAATGCGTACTTCAAGCAATCAAGAACTCCGGGCTCACTCTGAAGCCAGAAAAGTGCCGCTTCGCGTACGAGGAGCTCTTGTTTTTGGGTCACGTGATCAGCAAGACTGGAGTGCTCCCAGACCCGCAGAAAACAGCTGCCATCGCCGCTTTCCCGCCACCCACCGACAAGAAGGCCGTGCGCCGATTTCTCGGCTTGTGCGCCTATTACAGACGCTTTGTCAAAGACTTTTCACGGATCGCCGAGCCACTAACGCAGCTCACGAAGACCGACGTCGAATTCAGGTGGCAAACAGCGCAAGTCGAAGCATTTCATGAACTTAAACGACGCCTGCAGAGACCTCCGATACTTGCGCATTTCGACGAATACGCCGATACGGAGATTCACACCGATGCAAGCAGCATAGGACTCGGCACCGTCCTTGTGCAGCGGACGGGCGGACTGGAAAGGGTTATCAGTTATGCTAGCCGGTCGCTGTCTAAAGCAGAGGTCAACTATTCCACAACAGAAAAGGAGTGCCTCGCCATCATCTGGGCTACGTCAAAGTTTCGCCCCTACCTCTACGGCAGGCCCTTCAAAGTTGTGAGCGACCATCACGCCTTGTGTTGGCTAGCTAACTTGAAGGACCCTTCAGGTCGCCTCGCACGGTGGAGCCTAAGACTTCAAGAATTCGACATTACTGTCGTCTACAAGTCCGGAAGGAAACACTCCGACGCCGACTGCTTGTCTCGTGCCCCCGTCGACCCACCAACGCCCGACGACCAGGATGATGACAGCTTCTTGGGAGCCATAAGTACCGAAGACTTCGCCGAACGACAGCGAGCCGACCCGGAACTCAAGGGTCTAGTGGAATACCTGGAGGGCAGGACTGTCGTTGTCCCAAAAGTATTCAGGCGAGGATTGGCATCATTTTCCTTGAAAAACAACGTCCTCGTAAAGAAGAACTTCACTCCGGCCCGAGCCAGCTACCTTATCGTTGTACCTTCGGGACTGCGACCAGAAATTTTGCATGCCCTGCACGACGACCCAACGGCTGGACACCTCGGACTTTCCCGAACGCTCGCACGAGTACAAGAAAAGTACTACTGGCCGCGCCTTGCCGCCGACGTCACTCGCTACGTAAGGACGTGCCGAGACTGTCAGCGACGGAAGACACCGCCCACAAGACCAGCAGGCTTCCTTCAGCCGATCGAGCCTCCTCGGCGACCATTCCAGCAGATCGGGATGGACCTCCTGGGCCGTTCCCAACGTCGACTTGCGGAAATAAATGGATCGTCGTGGTTACCGACTACCTCACCCGCTACGCCGAAACAAAAGCCCTGCCCAAAGGCAGTGCCGCTGAGGTAGCCAAGTTCTTCGTTGAGAACATCGTCCTTCGACACGGCGCCCCAGAGGTTCTCATCACCGACAGAGGTACGGCGTTCACGGCTGACCTGACTCAGGCGATCTTTGAATACAGCCACACAAGCCACCGCCGCACCACCGCGTACCACCCACAGACCAACGGCCTCACCGAGCGTCTAAATAAGACCATCGCCGACATGCTGGCCATGTACGTCGACGTCGAACACAAGACGTGGGACGCCATCCTTCCGTACGTGACCTTCGCGTACAACACGGCCGTACAGGAAACGACGCAGATGACGCCATACAAGTTGGTCTACGGACGGAGCCCGGCAACGACGCTCGACGCCATGCTACCAAACGTGACCGACGAGGATAACATCGACGTGACCACGTACCTACAGCGCGCCGAAGAAGCACGACAGCTCGCCCGCCTACGGATCAAGAACCAGCAGACGACTGACAGTCGCCGCTACAACCTTCGACGACGCCACATGGAATACCAACCCGGTGACCGTGTATGGGTATGGACGCCAATACGCCGACGAGGACTTAGTGAGAAGCTTCTTCGGCGATACTTCGGACCGTACAGGGTACTTCGACGCCTAGGCACACTCGACTATGAGGTTGTCCCAGACGGCATTACGAACTCTCAGCGGCGCCGTGCGCGACCTGAAGTCGTCCATGTCGTGCGCCTTAAGCCGTTTTTCGCGCGTTAGCGAGCCTGGGGACTCTATTTTTTTTCCTTTGTTATTGTAATTTATTTGTGTATACACTTGTTTTTTTTTTCTTTTCTATGTTCTTTCACAAGCATCGGGACGATGCTTTTTCAGAGGGGGGCATTGCCACGCCCACTTCTTGTCTTGTTTTGATGTATTCGGGTTTGACCGGCAGAGACGGTTATCAACGCTCGACGCTGTCCGCGAAGTAGTGTTCTAGAAGCACCGCGATTGTAGTAGATCGGTTTGTTAAGATTGCGCCCCGCACGCGAATGTTCCAGCTTTGTCTAGAGATTACGCCGCCACCAGCGATATCGCTGGAATATTCGACGGCACATGTTTAAATGCCGACGCGCTTCACCGCTAGTCAGTTGATCGACGGACGACGCCCTGTTCGCCGCTATCATTGTACAGCGTGCATTGCTGTAGTTCTAGTTCTCATTTTCCGGCCACAAGTTCGGCCAAATAAACAGTTTCATCCTACAAACGCCGACTGCTGTCTTCGTCGACGTCACGACCACGTGACACTATTAACAACGGTTATTACCAAACTCGCGTTAGAAAACAAACTATTCAAGTGTGGTACCTAACATGGTCGTTGTTTCATAATACGAAAAAGTATACTTTTGCCTGTAAAGCGTGCTCTGCCTCTCTAAGTGGCTATGTGAGCAGAAGCTGGCTTTAAAGGCTACGCATGAAGAGTCTGATATACATAGTTACCGCACGGAAAACAGTGGAATCAATGTATATGAACGAGTACGTAAACATCGATATTAGTTAGTATTTTTAGAGTTTTAGACAATTTTAAGCCTTTAGCGAGGAGGAACAGCAGATATTCAATTGCTGTATTAGCCCGCTATCTAGTACCTACGCCCGCTAGGCGTAACAGCGGGCGCGGGTTTGTTCTCAATGCAGCCTTTATTTACTTCTTGTTTCGTAGTTTCGCTTCGAGCTCTTTGCAGCTGTTTTTTGCTAATTAATACAGATTAACTATCATCAAGCCCGTGCGCTTAACATTTCATTCGTACTGTCGACCAATTCTTGTCCGCTCCAATGATATCTCACGTGCTTCCTTACGTTCTCAGATGATTATTCAAGGCTTTTTGGGGTGTGCCTCCTTTTTATTTAAAGAAACCTCCCTCTGTAGGTGACGATACAAAAAATCGTGTGTGCCACCTTCTGAGCGAGGCTTATTCACCATGCATTTCTGGCTCTTCTGAAAGGCCTTAAACCATCCTTAAGGCCGCTTCACATGACTCAAAACAGAGCGATTTTCAGGCTGCGAATTCGCTCGCAGCGAAAAAAAAACGGCCGATCGCTCTTGCCGCAGCGGTCAGCGGCGAGCGACCAACATGTTGGAAACCTTTCGCTTTGTTCGCAGCGGTGGAGCGATTTTTCAGTCGAGACCCGTCGAAACTGCGCCGACCCGGCCGAGCCGTCGAAATTGCGCCAACTAGTTTGTTTTGGCTATGGCCGTTGTTGCGTATTATCAACTGAATTTAGATTGGAAAGTGTTTTTAAATGACAAAACACGCGTGCTCTTCGCTACCGGTGATGAAGAGTTAAGAATATCATAACGCACAGATTGTTACATTACATTCGAAAATTATGCAGTGTCTGCCACAAACAACGGCAGCAAGCAGCTTTGCGCGCCGCGCCAGTCGCAGAGCATTCGCAGTCCTCGTGAAACTAAACCGCCATTAGCGGCAGTTGCGAACAGAGCGAATAGAGGGAATAGAGCGAACCAAGCGACTTTTTTCGCTGCAATCATGGCATGTGAAAAAGCCTCTAGTCAGATTGTCTGCAACGCTAAGTAGGCACTGTGGTTTACTTTTGGGCGTCGGATAAGCAAGGCCGGTGCCGCAACGCGAACATCATCACAGGAAAATGCGAGATGTGCAAACGGGACCCCTCTCACACCGACCCCGGAGCGAAAAAATATTGGAGGATTCATTGAGCTTCGTCTGAGAAGCTCAACTGTCTAAGTTATGAAGAGGCTTCGTCTGAGAACATCCACCGAGAAAAAAAGAAAGAACAACAACAAAATGGCTTTCTCATTTGAGTCGTCGTAGGCGATGGCATAAGGGGCCCTGCAAGTTTTTGCCAGTATTATGGGGACCACGATCGTTGGCGCCTATACCCCACTCTCACACTCCCTGGCCAGCGGTCAATTCGTACCACCGCCGTAGCAAGTGAAGTTCACTCATCTCTTCCAGAATGTGATTCTCGAGCAATTTTTCCACATCACTGGACCTCCATCTCTGTTCCTCTTCGTCGGCAATGGTGTGACAGACTAGCATTTCGCTGATTCGCGTAGGCAAAATCTTTCAAAATGTTGTTCTTTGGTGTATCCGTCGACCAGTGTCCTGAGCTCCTCACTGCTCCACCAAAAGGAATGCGGGTGTGCTGCTTACGGTCTTCTCTGCCGTTCTGGCGTGAATACCGCTCAAGGGGTACCGTAAGACAGGCACGTAGGCAAAGGGGGGGGGCGCCCCCCCCCCCCGAAATTTTTCCAGCCTTCTATATTCCCAGGCAACTTTTTTTTTGTTTTTGCCATGGAAAGACTTTCTTTCGAACAATTAGGCCTTGCCCCCCCCCCCCCCCCGAAAAAAAATCCTGGCTACGTGCCTGCCGCAAGAGCACATGTTCCTTGTTCAGGAACCATTCGTAACATGGCTATCGCCGACGGTACCTTCATGTCGGGACATCTGGCAAACTCAGCCCTGCAGAAGTACTCGAAAGTTAAAAAAAAATCACACCATCTCCCGCTAAAGGGAAGCATGAGGCGATGCGAAGCAGCGATTCGGCATGTAGAGCCCGCATTTCAGAGGGGAAGGAGAGAGGGGAAGGGGAGAGGGGAGTGGAGAAGGGGAAGAGGGGAGTGGAGAGGAAGTGTGTGGAGAGGGTCTGCGCATGCGCAGTAAGGGCGGCCAAGCCGCACAGCACCGGTTTGAACTCCGCCATAAGATGCTTCGCATCTAAAACTGGAGCAGCTACGCACTGGTGATACGAAAAATGAGAAAGTGGCCGAGCGGGTGGCGTTTCTCTCTTCCTTTCCGTCCTCCTCCTCCCCACTTCCCGTTCCCACCCCTTGCTATACTATTCTATACATGGCTATGCTTGTTGTCTCTTTCTATCTCTTTTTTGTGTCTGTTTCCTTCTTTCTCTTGCTCTATCTGTCTGTTTCTTTCTCTGTCTTTCCATCTTTTTCTCTTTCTTTCTCTTTGTTCCTCTTTCATTCAATCTCTTTCTCTCTCTGTACTCGTCCTCTCGCCCATCAGAGTTATTGCACCTCACTCCGGACAAAGTGGCGTACGAATTCTGGGAGCGCAGCAGATGATGAAGAAGAGGGCGCAGAGTTCGCATGCCGGTTCATCATGATAATTTTTTTCTTTTTCTGGTGTCGCCACACAGCATAACGAAAAGCTTAACAGCTCGGCGGTAAAATGCTTTTGGTTAACTTTCGGTGCCTTCTGTTTAGAGCCACAGTTTGACTAATAACAGTACTATGTATTCCACTGATTGAGAGCTGCGTGCAGCTGCCCTTCACGTCAGCGGCACCACTGAATAGCCAGGAATGCGTCTTTAGAAAAATGGTTGACGCTTCAGAGTGCTATGTCCTCTACTATGGGATAGCGGTAAGAAGCCGTCCCCCCCCCGTCCCCCCCCCCCCCCCGGAGATGTGTTCTTGTAAACTACAATACTGCCAGCCACGCGCGCATCTTTTTTTCTACTTTCACGTAACCGACCCGTTACACTTCCAACCCCTGCGTTGAGCGGGTGACACGAGAATGTCGAACGTCCGCGATTATTTTAGATTGTTCTGATAAGCTTGAGCGCGCAACGCGAGCAGTAGAGTTTATCCTGGAACTCACGCGGCCACCAAGGATAAGCCTGGAATCTTCGATGCCACATGTGTAAATGCCTACGCGCCTTACCGCTGATCAGATTACTCGACGGCTGACAACTGTTCTTGCCGCGATCAGTGTACAGCGTGAGGTGCTTGTACTTTGACCGATCATTTTCCGGGCACAAGTTCGCCCAATAAAAAGTATCGTATTTCCCAGTCTTGCTGGAGCCTTCTTGACCGTCACAACCGCGTGACAATATCCACGGTGGGAAGTTTATTGGGTACCGGTAACATTAGTTGAGGTGACCATAACAGCACCGGTCCCTAAAAAGCCATGAAAATGACACGTACAGACTGGAAGACAAAGCTAAGATCTATCCTACCTGTCCTGAACGAAAAAGGAAACGATTTGTATTACTGCTTGTTCGACTATGAAAGGGTTCTGCGCAACTGTCCTTGATTTAAAACCGTGTTTAGATAAACACTGACGATTCAGAGTGCGGTCTACTCTACTGTGGGACAGCTATAAGCCGCCCGTATATCGATGCAAGTAAAAAAGTTGTTGGGCAAGAAATAAAGATGTTCAGCGTAGGCGACGTGTACATTAACATTGTCGTCTACTGCCTTTCTTCACAACCTCAGGAATAGCGCTGGACGTTTGTGGAATTTCTACGAAAAGTGTGTCTTATCGAATTAAATGTTTTCTATAGAACCCATTAGTTCGTGAGTAATATGTCAGGATCAGATGTTTTTTTAACCTGATATATTTACTACAGGCGTGAACAAAGCTTGCCTGCAAATTAGTGTGGCGAGAAATTGGGCTCTTCGTATAGGCGCTCAGAGTGACAGTGGAGCACCAGCTACCGAATTCTCTTTATTATCCCCTTGAAGGAGCATGATAGTAAGATCACGCCCGCTCGATAAGGTAAGATATTTCTGTGCACACAAAGTGGTCAGAATCACTACAGCGTTTTAACTGCGGAGCAGTATAAGGGACCGCCCTGCCGTCATCTCACGCCTCGCGTTGGTGTCACGCAGGTCGCACATTTGATACACATAAGCCGAGCAGGCTGTACGTTTGGAACGCCAGCGCGCGCTTGCTCTTGAACGCCAGCGTCGCCGAAGGGTTACTCTGTCTGTCCGAGACAGCGAAACACCAGCGTCGGGAGTTAGACACACCGCACATGGAGCAGAAAACAGTAGAAAAATAGTGGAAAGGAGACTATACAACAGAGAATAGATAATCGCAAAACAAATCAGATTATCACAAGAAAACAAGAGAAAAGGATGCAAAATATTTCTGCATCATTTTAGACTGACGCAAATCCTCCGTTGACGCTCCCGTTGACACAGTCGCACGAAACGAACAGAACAGAGCACAAAAGAGCAGACAAACACAAGAACACAAAAGAGAAGATAAACGCAACACAAACACAAGGGAAACGCAATAATGATATCTCGGGTTTAACGTCCCAAAACCACGATATGATTATGAGAGACGCCGTAGTGGAGGCCTCCGGAAATTTCGACCACCTGGGGTTCTTTTACGTGCACCTAAATCTATGTACGCGGGCCTCAAGCATTATCGCCTCCACCGAAAATGCAGCCGCCGCGGCCGGGATTCGATCCCGCGACCTTCGGGTCAGCAGTCGAGCGCCATAACCACTAGACCACCGTGGCGGGGCAAGGGAAACGCAGGCGAGTCAACGCTCCGCAGTTCGTACAGCTTTCTCTTGTGGTGTAACAGGCTTAGATTTTTTTGTTTACAGATTTTCTCATCGAGCATGTAGTCAGCGCTTGGAGTTGTGTGCCATCAAATTTCGAAGTCGTAAGGGTAAGCGTGTCAACCATTAAGAAACAAAACACCCTCAAGGGAGTAATATTTTTCTAGAGCATTTTCAACTTTTGTTCCTGTTAACTTCTTAAATTTAAAACATGCGTCAACAACTTGGGACTTCCTGGCCAAATTTGAAATAGCACTGAGCTTTCCGGATCTTATGGATACGTTATTTGGCCCTCTTTCTCTTCGCGGTCAGAACAAATCTGATGTCTGTTTGTTTATTTTTTTCTTCTCCGGTGCCTTTGCGGCCCACCGCCAGGTGCGCAGGTAGACACGGGTGTCTCGGCGTCTTAGGCGGTGTTTTTTCTGCTTGCATCGATATCCGATGGCGATCGAAGTCGTCGGCCAGCAAAGGAAGCGCGTCCCCCGATCGAAGGCAGTGCACGGAGTCTTCGTTAGTCCGAGTGCATCGGCCGGCCGTTCACGAAGCTCTAAGCATCTTGTCTCTTGCTTTACTTATCGTTAGTACCTACGCCTGTTTGCTCTGAATTTCGGGACCACTGTCGCTTTTTTTTACTTAGTACTTGGCCATAGCGTTTACTTTCAGCATCACCCCTTAAACTTCCCTGTGCCCTTCTCAAAGAAACAAAGGAGAAGTGAATTTATTTCAACTACTGTCGGTTAGATTTTATAGGTGCAGATTTATATAAGCCCAGCAGGAGTTGATATTTCTTGTTTTGCGCAAGGGAATTCACAAGTTATCTTGCTGTCCTTTGTGCTGATTTTCAGATTTTTTTTTGGTTCATTAGGCGAGGGTTGAACACGAAGTAGTTAAGTTGGAAAGTTGGATTGTGGCGCAACGCCGAAACCACGCAGTCAGTCTTCGAGAAAGAAAAAAAAACATACACAGGGAATGATTTCAAGAAATGGTCATCCTTTTGTTTGAGTATACGCGTTGTTTATCTACTCCGACTGTAGTTTTTTTTTTCCGCTAGTGTAATTTTTGAACACCGCATACAGTATCAGTGAAAGGACAAGTGATCCGAAGACTGGTTGTTATTCTTAGTCAAGTGTGGACGACCGAGTTCGCGAAACTTCAACAAACGAATTTATGTCTTCCTAAAATTTTCATCTCTGTTTCTTTGTCAGTTGTGAAAGCAGAATGGTTCCTCTTTTCGAGACGCGCTCGCAGTGTTTAATAGGTGACTTGAGGCTCTGAATTAAGGTTGACTTATTTAGTTCATATGTCGCGTGTAATGTGATGCATTTTGTGCCTGTTACGTAGAAATTACGCACATCGTTTCGTTACTTAGCCTACTTATGCAAGAATATCATGAAAAAATTACTAATAAATTTCGTATTTAGCTTTGTGCCTTTCTGTCGTTGCAAGGGGCTGTTGTAAGAGAATAAATCATAACATATTGCGAAGGCATATTTAATAATAATTCCTGAGGCTTTGCGTGCCAAAGCTGCGATATGATTATAAGGCAAGCCGTACAGCGGGGGACTTCAGGTAAAATTCGACCACCTGGGGTTCTTGAACGTGCACCTAAATCAAAGCACGCCGGTGTCCGTTGCATTTAGGAAATCAAACCTGCGCCCTCGAGCTTAGCAGCGCGATACCTTACGCCCTACGCTACCACCACGGCGGGTGCAAAGTGATATGTCTGCATTTGGGGTTTTGAAGCACACACGTGTGTATGCGTAGAAGGATCGTCAATTTTGTGACGTGAGAGATATGGTTCTATTTTCATCGAGACTCTATGTGAGCGACGTGATCACATGTGCTAGGAGGATCTCTGGAGCAGGATACAGATGAACCGCGGTTTAGAAAGTCCCCATAATATTTGTTCTGCTTCTCCCAAAATTCCCCTCACGAGCTTTCGCGAGCACGGTGTGCAAACGAAATCGCATTCCTGACACCGCGGTGAATGAAAGCGAAATCACATGACTGATTTGATCGACGGTGCAATAGCTGCGTCAACCGCGAAACTATTTCTCAGTGAATGTCGACATGGATACGTCATAATGCGGTGCTAGTGAGGGTATGCATGCTCCCTCGGCAGCTTCGATGTCAGTCATGCGAAGTTGTAGTTAATAAATAGTTGCAGTGCACCGTCTCGAAACTACGTTATGGGAGACGCTGTAGTTGGTTGGTGCCAGATAAGTCTTCACCACCTCCAAGCTTTTAATGCTAAACTTTAAGCACGGGGAACTAACATTTTTACATTCTTCCTCTATCGCAACGCGGCCGCCACAGCTGGCAATCGAACTCGCGACTTTGCAACTTTGCGCTCAGCTGCTCCGCTCCATAGCGACGGAGTTACTGCGATGGCCTGCAAGTTAACTTGCGAAGTTACCGAAGTGCAATGGATAAATAAGCAGGGTGATTTGTGTGTTATTCTTCTATTGCGCTTTCGAATCTAGAATTTGATTACCTAGCCAGCAACTATGTCAGGGCAAGTATGTCAGATGATGTGGCACTAATGTTCTTGCTTTGTCCTGCCTTGTTCCCGCTCCTTCACCATGTATGTCTGCACTTTTTCACCGAAATAAATATAGTTGGAAGTCAGCGCTCTTTGCCTCTGTTTGTTTTGTCCCGTTTCCTGTTCTTTTATGCACCGTAAATGGTTTCTAATGGATCCGTACCAACCTTCCCAAGCTTCAACCCTTTTCAAGTTTGCAATGCTTGTAGAATGCGTCCGATATGGGCTGCAGCGATGGATTTCGTGTTCTTTGTTTTCGCTCTTCTTTAGACTTAGCTGTATCAAATGATCTTCCTTTCGGCGCCACTACGTACTAAAGAAATTTGTTTGTGGACGCGATAGCAACGAATGGACCGGCTTTCTCTTAAGCACATAAGCGAAGGACAGAATGGGGTCGTACTAAACTCTACGCACACGCGGAAAAGCGAACCACGCGCTTATGGCGGCAGAGGGAGCGTGTAATTGCTATATCGGAAAATAACCTTTCTAGCTGACCCCACCCCACGCGGCATTTCGACGCTCGAACATCGGAAGCGTCTAATAATCCCCGTACGAGTGGTGCTAGACGTGCGTCGATTCCGGAGGCGTCGGTACGTGTAGTTATCGCGTAAAAAGGTTGGACCACTCGGAGGAAAGAGATAGGAAAAAAAATAATGAAACAAAAACGAGGAGACAGACAAGAAAATTACACAAACGACCTTCGCAGAAGAAAGCTTTGAGGTAAGAGGAAAAAAGAGTCCCTCGGAGGCGGCACGTTTCGAGGAGCGCCGCCAGTTTTGTCCGTAATAAAACGGCCGCTCTCTATACTGGCGGCAACTAAGCCGACTGCGGCTGTAGGACGCGAAAACTTTGTTTCGGGGCTGCGGGAAGGAAGGTGAAAGAGACTCTGGCACTGCTGAAGGCAAATAAAAAAAAAACAAAAACAAAAATAAGACAAAGCAATAAAGCCACATAGAGAAGTAAACGGAAACAACATTAAGCGAACGCGCATTTGCAGAGTGCTCATGGGAGACGTTGGCGGCCGTAGGGCCAGCCTAGATTGGGTATGTGTGTGTGTGGGGGGGGGGGTCTGTTTTTATGTCCGCCGCTGTCGGCATCGCTCGGCACGGCATCGTCGCAGCTCCAAGCACCAAGACGCCACCTCTAGACCTCTCCTTCTCCTCATCCTTCCTCTCCACTTGCTCTATCGCACAGCCAGGTTTCCAATTGTTCCCGAGGCCATTCCTCCAGTGCGCACCTGGGCAGGGAACAAGATGGCGGCGCTCTCCTTACGCTGCTTCCGCCTTGGTGCTGAGAAAAATTCTTGCGAAGTCTCGAGCGGCGGCCACATGGTGGCCTTTTGGGAGAACGTTCGGACCTTTTTTTTGCTAACGCTTATGGAAATGTTTTCAGTGCTTTCTTTTGGTTTCAAGCTTGGTCGTTTACTTTGTTCTATCGTGTACCCGTTGCCTTCTGCCGCTATTTCGGAGCACACTATCGGCAGGTGGCGATGGGTTAACAGAGCAACAAGACAACAGACAGAGTTTGAACGTGGGGAGGAGGCGACAAGGCAACAAAGCGAAGCGTGGAATTATTTTCTCAGGCATTGTTTCTTTTACATATCTTCCCCTGATAGTAAACTGCGAAGAGGGGTAAACTTCTTCGTCATGGCCGGCAGGCATAGAGTGTGTACTGTTTTCAATCGCCCGGTACTTACGGGTGTTTTGTACAGTAACTACCCGTAACAATGACGATGAGCAACAGAATTCAAAACTGTCATGTCGCAAAGGCTTCTTTGAAACATTAAGATACAGGAAGTTACCACTGCGCCTCACGACCTTGTTGGTTCCTCTGGTCCAGGGAAGCCGAAGTGTCGTCGAGTTGAATGAAAACAGCCTTGAGAAAGTGCGGTGGTTACTTTGTGAACAATCTTTCTGAGAAACGGCAAAACCAGCGCTCGCGAAATTTGCATGCCAGAACGCAACACTTAATGTGCTGCAGGGAAAAACAAATAGACTCGTTGAGTACGCTTACAGGAACAATGACTTAGTCTTTATGACGTTCAAGTCGGCACGACATATTTTCGCACTTTTTTTTCTTTTTTTTAAGGTTTACTTTATCTCGCACAAAGGAGCACTAAACGTCCTCCCTCCAATAGTGCGAAGCTCTTTGTTATTCGCGCCTTGTTTATTCTTCCAACCATCGCCACCGCCTCGTCCACGCCCCAGGTTCGATTGCTAAGCAAATGTTTGCTTAGGCCGCGTGTTTGATTCTTCGAACCACTGCTGGAAGCCGCTCGGAAAATATCTAGGGGAAAAACAAACCTTGGAGGCCGTGTGCCTTGCTTTCCAGTTCGTTTACTTTCAATCCCTCTCGCGTTGTATCTTGTTTCCTTCCTCCTCACACTGCTTCTCTCTCTCTTCTCTGGTATCCCAGTATGCAGCAGCGGGCGTGTGTCAGCCTGCGGGTTCCCTTCTTTCTTTCCTTTTTTCTTCACTCGTTTCGTCTTGCTGCGCCGCCACGTGCATACTGTGAGTCAATTCTTCTCGTTTGCACTTGCTATCCCTTTCGTATTTTTGTATTATAACCTTGGGCACGTGGCGAATTGGGCAGCGTCCACCGCGAAGGAAGAAGGCTACGCGCAGGCAACGAACATACAAGAAACTCCATTAGAGGATGAAGAATTGTAGTCCACTGTTTCTTTTCCGTTTGGGGGAGCTTGTCGTATTGTAGCAGCAGCAGCAACCCCTCCCCATATCTTCCTTCATGATCTATATACAGCCGGTTATTCTGTTATTCTGATGGCACAGTTCGTTGCATCGTGATGTAACGATCCACGGATCATGTACTCCGCGTCATCCCCCTACCTCCCTTTAGCACCCCCCTAAACCCACCTTTCTTTAAAGCCCGAGGGCGGAAATCGAGCGTAAAGAAAACGCTGGGGTTTCTTTCTTGCTCGTCGTGGCGGCGTAGCTGTGACAGTCAGAAACCGCATCATACTCATCGGTACGAAGAAGACGCACCTACATTTTGGCTTTCTTCGATCACCCCCCCCCCCCCCCAAAGAAAAAGAAAAAAAAAAAACCCAAGGGCGTGTTGCAGCTTGCGACAGTAATAGCTGTGTGAGCCGGCGAGAACGAGTGGAGACAGGCGCCCCCTTGCGGTGTGCCGGGGGAGCACCGAGTTCATTGCCTGGAACGGCTGCGACACTGATTTCTTCCCTTGTCGTTGTTCGAGAAGATCTTCCCGTGCCGTCATTGCCTCGGGGAATCGTGTTGTGTTCCGTTCGAGCGTGAATGCGCCTTCGCGCGTGCGTTGCTATCCTTCGTATAGGCCTCGCGGAGTCTGGGAACGATGCGCTCGTAGTTGCACCGTCAATGCTTTCTCGTTTTCGAATGAATTTCCGAGCATACTGGCGAATCACTGCTCGCAGAGCTCTCGGGTAAAGGCAGGCATCAGGAGATGATTCTAGGAGTGCGCGAACGTAATGTCTTTCGATCAACAGAAAACTGATGTCATACAAAAGAACTCAATAAGGAAACTGGAAGTACCTAATGTAAAAAAAAAGGGAACGATTTAAGGCATTTTCTACTCTACTGTGGGAGAGCTGTTTCTGCTTGTGACGGTGCTTTGAGGGAGCGGGAAGTAATGCGACGTTTCCTAGCAACTGTGGCTACTTCACGCTGCCTTATCTTTTCTCGGGTTGGCGTTGCTTTGATTGCTTAAAGAGCATGCGAAAATTGAATACATTTTCGCACCGCTTATCGCAGCTAAGCCACGAACAGAAGCCCGACACTACTTGCTGCAAATATTTCCTTATAGCGTTTTATAATGCGCAAACGAACCGAAAGCAGAATATGATGCTTCTTGCTCTGCTGAGTGTACCAAAAGAATGCCGGGTTTCATACGACACTTGCTGTTCAGTTTCCGGCAAGGGGCCACGTCAGTCAAGTCATTGTTTCAGTTTGTATGTACATGCAAACTTGCAGAATGTCCTAGTTAGTGACGAGTGCGTCCGCGACGCACTAAATTACTGTTCGACATTGTCATATCCTTATCTGCGTCACCCGCAGAATCATTTAAGAAGAGTGTCAGTCAACCCGCCGCTGTGGTCTAATGGTTATGGTGCTCGACTGCTGACCCGAAGGTCGTGGGGTCGAATACCGGCCGCGGCTGCCGAATGTCGATGGAGGCGTATTGATAGAGGCCATTGTACTTAGATTTAGGTGCACGTCAAGGAACCCCAGGTGGTCGAAATTTCCGGAGGCCTCCACTCCACATATTCATTTCGCGGTTTCGGTATGTAAAACGCACTGAGAAAGAAATATATAAGTAGGGTCATGCTGGTGGCTGCGAAGATGAAATCTTGCTATTTTCGTATTACTTCCTGCAGCCTCCCGATACGATCCGCATCATGTTTTCCTTGACTATGCATACAGCGTTTGGAACCTACACGGAACTACGTGGATCGAAAAATAGCCCGGGGGCAAAACACTGCGACTGCATCGCGACTGTATGGGCTCATAACGTTCAACCTAAATCCTCGGTTTTTACGCTTTAGTTCTTTGTCGACGAGACAAAGAACTCCGTCATCTCGCGGGGCGAGTTGACACAGCGGTTTCTGTATAGTAGTCCACGCTTCTCTCACGTCTCGATTTTATATCTCCGGCGTTATTCTCGACGCAGCGTCAATATTTGCGGTTTCGCAGAAAAGGACTTTTCGCGACAGAGATTGGTGTCGCGCCGACGATATATGAAAACCCGCGTGCTGAGTTCCACTTCTGAGCAAACAGTACACTATGGTAGAGAAAATGGTACCCTGCATATCACCCCACTCACTAAGAGCGCCCCGTCTTCAAGATATAACATCTCAGACACTTCAAAATAAGTGGCCTCCCTATACAAAAACATATGGTTGAGTTCCTCGTTCTGCGAATAGCACGCTTCGCATTAAGTCAAGTCGATGGCGGTTTTTGAGACTTAATACTTTATCTATAGCATGTACCAGTAATGAGACTATATTCGACTACAAACGTGCCGAATTAAGTAAGTGGAACGGTTTTTTTTTTTTTTTCGAAGACTTAAAGTCGCTAAATCTGGTGCCACCGCGGCGCTTCATCGACCGCTTCGATTGTAATGGCATCTTTGTTTTGGCATGCAAATGTATTCTGACTTTTCTGTCACCGCACGTGGTTGACAAACAGTGTACTATTTTTACCAACCGTTCAGAAGCGCCACTTTTGGAACAAAGCTGTTATTGCTACGGGGAGCGTTAGGAGGACGCGAATGCGAAGGGATTGCGTACACACGCTAATCCAGGTGGGATGTGTAGTTGTCCTAGCTGTCCTCGGAATCGGTCCATATTTTTTTAGGTCAGGTATTATACCAAGTTACAGAATGTGGGTGATACAGGCCAAAGAACTCGTTGACTTGAAAAGAAAAAAAAAAACGTTAATTTATATTAAAATGCTGAGAGCGTCAACAAATAGCCATGAGTGTAATACTGTTTTGTGTCTGGAATGTATGACTTTTGATAGGAATTATTGAGACAGGATGGCTTTTTGTCGCAGCGGCGAGCCCAACTTTAGGAGATTTCCTAAGTATTTTGTACGTTTCATTTGTACGATTGCATGACTCTACGATCCATAACCACGTTATGTCGTGGTTTTGAACAGTGCATTGTACGCTTCCTAATGTATTACACCCAAGTAAATATTCTTGCACTATTGCCTTAAATTTCTGAAACTCGAACGTGTGTGCAAGTTGTTTCGTGGTATCGGTAATACCGCAGTCTTTGTCGTAAAGAGTAGTCTTTCATATGTCAATTTCGTAATACCGGAACACAAGTTCTAAAAAAAAAAGATCACAAGCTGCTTCACGATTATCTGGCGGCCACACAGGGCGCACCTGTTCACAAAATAGAGTAATTCGTCACTTGTGTAAACGCATTACAATTAGTGCGTTAATATTAAATAATTCGTAACATGTTGTCTAACTTCTCCACAACTGAAACTAAACTCGAGCCCTACGGTGTGAGTTATGTTCACATGATGACAAAACAAGTGGCTATGAAATTCAGCGTAGCACATATCATAAGCTTGGTGTTACAAGTCTCAGATTTTAAACTCTCGCATGTTAACGTTTTAACAAGAAACTGACAGATTTAACGAAGTACTGGAATTCAAGTGACGCGAAGTTTCTTTAAACGTGCGAGCTTGCGGACACTGGTACTTCTTGCAGTTCGCTCCTTCTAAGTGCTGTCGCTGTCACCGGGAACCGAACCGGCGCCCTAGTGCTAGGCAGCGCGACATCATAGCCGCTAACCCTGGTGCAGCTAAGCGTAAACAAAAATTTCCAAGCACTGCGAAAGGATGAGCGCGTGCAAGGACGTCACGATATTGTGCTCCACGATTCTCCACCACTCCCAAACATCCTTTCCAGCCACTTCCCTCGAAGATGCGTGCTTTGCCTCAGACGTGCCATCTCTCGGCTTCGTTCATCAATATATACAACCAAAGTAAGGCTTCAAGCTGTAGCAATAACACCGGAAGCACTTGAAATTCCGCCAGTGACGCGCTTTCAAAGCCGACGACTTTTATGAGGCCGACCCGAGCAGCTTTAGTTGCACCGATACCCCGCAGCAAAAGAAAAGAAAATGAAAGAAAACCCAATAGAGGGCTTCTCCAATACGCGAGCCTTCTATGAAGGATTTTTTTATGGTTTCCGGGCCATCAATCTCAATTTGAAACGCATGCAAACGACTACGCATGCACGGCGAAAAGAATACCATAGGAAAGAAATCTGAAGCTATACCGTCAGAAAAGCCGCTGTGGGGCCGCATGACATCGTAATAGAAGTCGAACCTTTGGCACAAGAATGGTTAGCAGACGAAGCGGCGGTCACGGCTCCGCTAAAACACTTGGGTCGGGAAGGCGAGTTTAAATGAAATGCATGCGTCAGAGCATTCTGTTTTTCTTTTTTCTTGCGTATTTGTGGAATTAGGATGAATGAACCATTGACTCTTGGCAGGTAGTGAAACGCTCGCAGAATGTGTTACCTTATTATTTTTTTTCTCCGAGGGTGTCCACTTAAATACATGAACTTTTATTTGCATAACGCGTACGTTTTCGCTATCTATAAGCACATTTTCGGGGGCATTGGGGTCGTTAAGTAGGATGAATGAAGGCCCCACCTTTCAAGCAAACGGGAGCCCCCACTGCTTCACTCGTGTGATGTTTCTGGATTGCTGAGTGTGAGAAATGGGGCGCTGAGATAAGGAACGTAGAAAGAAAGATGAAATTGAGCGGGCGTTAGATAACCAGTGGTGTTTGATAAAGGCTATGCCCGAGTAATTTAGCCACTCAATTTGTACGCTTTCAAGTCAGGCTCCTAACTTAAGGTGACTGACTGCGATTGTTTTGTGTGAATATTGAGGTTATCATAAGATTTTGACACACCATAGCTCTTCGCTTGCCGAAGATCGCGAGGACGTTATAAATGGTTTCTCTACGATCGTATAAATATGCGCCACCGCTGGCAAGGACACTTACCGAAACATGAGGTAGATTGAAGTTCGACTTTTCTCCAATTTTTCCAAGTTTTCAGGAAAGCCACCGCGGGGGTACTGTCGTTACGGTGCTCGGCTGCTCACCCGAAGTTCGCGGGTTCGAATCTCGGCCGCGGCGGCCGCATTTTCAATGGAGGCGAAAATGCTTGAGGCCCTCGTACTTAGATTTAGGTGCACGTTAACGAACCCCAGGTGGTCGATATTTCCGGAGCCCTCCACTACGGCGTCCCTCATAATCATATCGTGGTTTTGGGACGTTAAACAATTAATATTATCTCTTCATAGCTCAGTGATGAATATTCAAGACATTTCGTTTGATGTTAAGAGCTTCTTGATGCGAGGTTCGCATTCTGATGGACCGATATACTGTACAAGAAGATACGAGTCAGCGCAAATTGATATTGCTTCGACGCTTTCACACAAAGCAAAAATAGCTATAGTTGGTTACAGTGCAAGAAAAGAAATATAAGCGCCGCCTACAGCCCCGCGCAAAAAGCAGTTTGCATCGATTTTGCATCCACACAGGCAATTTTATGGGGCACACAATGGTCCAGGTGACCATAATTGTATCATGCAACAAAGAACGCCGTACAAACGGCGAGTGATGAAACTAATTTGAACAATAAAGACGCACCTTTAGCGGCTGAAAATCGGCAGCGCGGGCTCTAAGGAGCGAACATTAAACATTTTAGAATGCTGGTGTGGTAAGTTAACATACAAGGCGCACTAACCATAATTAGCCATCTCGAGCTAATCGGCTGATCATAACGAGGCAAAAATAGCGTGCACTTGACGGGGACGGACACAAGGACAGAAGGAATGCCATCAGAAGGAACTGCGCCTGTGGCCTGTGTTCCTTCTGTCGGTCGTCAACTGCGCGCTGTTTTTACTAAGCAGAAATCTCAAACATAGTCTGCAGGAAAAGGAATTTGAAAGGCAGGAGGATTAAGCAAGGTTCGTCTCGCTTGCTACCTACAATCCAATGTTTCATACTAATCTGTTACATACAAAGAAGGAAGAGTTTGAATAAAATAGAAGAAAAAACTAGGGAAAAGAGGTAATGAGCACGTACATACACCGTCGTTCATACTGTAGTGAATAAAGACGACCACACAGCATTTATCATCGTCACCCTCACTGATATCCCATTTTTATATCATCACATTGTGAATAATAATAATCCGATCGAAGCCGATCGCGCAGCCCAGTCATGTTTATAAACGTACAGCGCTTCCCTATGGAACCACCACTCGTAGCTTCCTGCATGAATGACGGTTGTGTACTAGATCTTTTTTTTTTTATCGGAGGCTTTGTGATTCAGTAGACTTAGAGCAACGCATAAAGTTTGTTAAATCGTCAAAAGAAAGGGCGGCGCAAAGCGTTTGCGGTGAGTTCGTTTTAAATGAGACGGAAGCGAATAATACACGAAGCCAATACACGAGCGGCAATAGCCAGTCGCGGCCACGCGTATCCCGAATCCTCGCCGGTATACCGGCAGGTGTATCGATTCTCTCGGTGCAAAAGAAAAAGAAAAAGCTTGTCGAGAGCCGCACGCGCGCGATATGTTTGTAAGGGTGGCGGCCAGTGTATACGCCACCGTTGCCTGGCCTCGCCGCTGCCGCCGCCTACGTTTGTTTCAAGACTCGGCTATCGAACTGTGTTTCCTCCTCCGTTCCCGTGTTTGAGATTTTTTCTGTTTTTCAGCGGGGGTTTCTCACGCGAGAGAGCCGGCCGCGTTCGTTGCTATTTACAGTACGCGGGGCCGCGGCCAATCGATGCGAAGGAATCGAAGAACGGGAAATACACACAAACAAACACACACGAAGATGGGAGCGCGTAGAAACTTATTGTAACGCGGGGCGAGCGAAGATGGGGCTCTCGCGAGCGCGTGATTCGATGGCGGAGGAAGATTGTGCCGTATAACTTTGTGTGCCAGTCGGCCAGAATCGCCGCGTGGTTCGCAGCTGGTGTAATATGATTATACTGGGGAGACGTTGTTTGAATCCAACGTCAACGAATGTATTTTTTGTAGACTAAATACTCTGCCTGTGGCGTGTTCTCATTACGTTACGGATTACTTTAAGCAGTGGCAAACAACAAACGTGCTTTAGCACACGTTGGTGATCTCGCTTGTACATAACGCGACAGGCACAGCAAGACGCCGCGTCTTCATGACTTCTATTTGTGCCTATCCATTTTAAGCGCTGCTTGATTCCCAAGAGTGGTTTAGCTTTCATACACTCCGAAATTATGTAGTGTTTAGAAATAGGAATCGAAAATATGACGCCTGGTGTTTACAGACGGTACCTATCTGTAGTAATGACACGAAGGTCGTGTGCAGACTGCAGTTGCTAGCAGGTTATCTGAAAAATTCCTACCTAAATTATCTATTTTATCAAGCCATCTAACGTACCTCTTGCGTCTCAAGTACAGTGACCGCTCTGCTTCCTGGAAAGTTTCACTCTCGGTTGGCAAGGATTTCCACCATAGCCCAAATCTTAACAATTTCAAGCCTTCCTCATTCTTATATTGGTATCACTGCATGTGTGCTGCCTTTAGTCTGTATTAGTCGTACGCGGATACCTTGAATCGCTTACTTTTTGTTTAAATGTTAGGCATCGAAGAAGCGCATTATTATACACAATACTTTGCCGTCATAGGTACTCATTCGGGTAGTAACAAAGGACTTCGAGCAGGTTACCTTCATTTCTCCTTCTTACTCTCGTAATCAAGAAGAGAACTGCGTCAGTCAAGAGACACAGATGCAAGTGTACGAATCGCGGAAATAAAGCAAGAGAAATTGCAGTGTCGCTGAAGTTCAGGGAATACAGTGCAATTTCGGAAACACACCCATGGCAGTACAAGGACTCGTCATCAGCGCCGACGATGTCTTGCATGCGTCCGCGACGCAACGCATATTGCAGCAGTCGACGACAATGTTCGAGCCATCTCATCAAAATGCCGTTTCGTCGGCAGCCATTCCTCCCTCAAAAGCTTCCTTTCATTCCAATTCGAAGTGCGTGGGAGATCGCATGGCGCCAACAACGAACCGATACAAGGTAGCACTGTCGCGATACTCGCCTTTGTCGGCAATCTAAGCGTGCGCGGACGTCTCGGGGAGCCGCTTATTGATCGCAGCACAGCGTCAAGGTAATCATCTCGGAGGGCCCGTTGCATGTCGTGTAGTAGCTCGCTGCGCCGTGTCCTGCACGCTGGACGGTGTCGTTCGGCCACGCAGGCCTTTGAGTCTTTCGAAAGCCGGTTCTGAGGCGTCGAGGAGACATGCGCCGCCGCGTAGCCGGTATTGGCCGCCGTTGACGAGGGAGGAGTGTAACTTACAGGGTGCAGATATTGCCTCGTCCATCGACGGCGTCGTTGAATTGGAGCGAATTTTAGATGACCTGTAATAAGACGAAGTAAGGCCTATTTTAGGATATAGCTATTAGAATATTATAAGGAGTGGTCATGAGTGTCGTCCTTATTTGAAATTTGAGCACAGAGAAGATTTACAGTTGCACATCTTAACAGTACCAGTGCTTCTGCTCCGGTGTCGAGCTAGAAGTCTTCTGTGTGCTTTAATTTCAAATATGAATACCGCTTACTACCGTTCCTTATAAGATCGCATGACGTGGCACGTCTAAACTCTCGAAAGGTTTATATTTATTCACCTCAAAGATTCCATACTAAATGTCACGCCGTTTACATGTTTACGCAGTACGTCCCAGACGTTTCTTTATAGTCAATACTCGGTTCAGCAGGTGCGGTACATAGGCACGTCAGCCATTTAGACGGGGAGAAAAAGTGACGTAGCTAGAAATTATTTTTGGGGGCGGAGGTCCAACCCCTTGAAAAAGTTTTTTGGCTACGCTTCTGTTTCTCACCCCCCTAAAACAAGGGGGTGACCTGTGGGGCTTTAACTCCTTCACCCCCCCCCCCCCCAAAATTACCCCCCTGACTACGCCATTGGAGTGAAAGTATGCCTCCTTCAATGCAACTTCGAATCATAGGCGCCGTAACAACGTTAATGCGGTAATGCGCTTTGTCAGATAAGGAAGTGTCCTTCTTACAAGAGCATTAATACTATTGCCATCCGCTTGCGTGAGCACGTGCTTTGTTTAGCACAGAGTGTGCCGGTGTTATTTACTCTGTCTAATAATCCAGAAAATAGGGTCACGAGGGCGTTTGACTGCTCGACTTGTGTTTTTTATTGAATAGCGCGTACGTATTCAAAAATTAAAGAAAATGTTTCTTGACTCAGCTGGCACCCGTTTGATCTAAATATTAGTAGTTACCATTGTGCCCGAGAGTAGACCGACGAGTCTCTCTCTCTCTATTTCTATGACTTTATTGCAAACAAGTGCAAAATATGAAAACTCACTGTGCTCGAAGCCTCCAGCGTTACGAGGGCCGACCCACTTTTAAAAGTGGCTCCGGCAGCCCCAGGACCAAGCCGCTCAGACACAACCATGTTTCCTTCCTTCATTCGGGCGAACAAAGAGCACTACTATCGGAACAAATTTCCCCGTTATCCGCACTGAATATAGATCTCTCCAAATTTGCGTCGAAAACACCAATCTATACACAGCTTGCCTGCGTGTGTGCCGCGCACTCCGAACGCTGCGGAAGCGGCGCGCGCAGCTTCATAGCGTGGTCACCCCCGGAGGCAGCAAAAAGTCATGTACTGTGTATATATGTGTGCGGAGAGCCGTAGTGGAGACAAAAGCCCGCAGGCGTGTACACTTCATCCATCAGTGCGTCGCACTCACGCCAGACGCCGAGATCCCTCCCCCCCTCCCTCCCCATTCCTTGCCCTCATCTTTTGTTCTCCCAGAGTTCCGGAAGACATCCAATTTATTTCATGCCACGACCCTCTCAACGACAAGGAGGGTTCGGATGTGGAGGGCAATACCGAGTCAAGGGTAAAAGCCCGGGCCGTCGGGAAGGGGTGCGGGTCTTAGAGACGGAGGAAGGAAAGGGAAAGAAGGTCATACGGAAGGATCGTCTTTACCCTCTGCTCGCAGCCGGAGTCCTTCGAGCTCTCTTTCTTTTTCTGTTTTGTCCCGGTCGTCGTCCTTTTCTCCTCCGCTGCTGTTCGCGTCATTGTCGAGGCCCTTGTCACGCCGAGGACCTCACTGGCTGCTCTCTGTCCTCGTTCGAAAAAACAAACGAATACGCCGCGTTACTATTCCCCGACGCGCTTGACTCGATACCGCCGAGGTTGTCGTCGTCTCAAAGTCGAGAGCGCCACTTCTCACAAGTCGACTTGCTTAGTGCACTTCGCGTCCTAGGGGCTCAGTAATGACGTGCGCGCGCTAACAAGAATGTCGTAGCTGGCGCTACACGTCGCTGCCGTTTCTACTCTCCCTCTTCCCCGAATTCCCCCAAGCCCTTTCCGAACGCTTCTCTCTTTCGAGTGTGCCCGGCTATTCGTTGTGTCGACGCTCATATGTTTCCCGCGTGTTTGTTTGATGTCATCCGGATGGGTGGTGCTTTTTCAGCTTTATTAATGGTAGGCGGTATTCGTGGTTAACAATGCATTTTATTTTTACCGATGAAACAAGTGAGAGAAGGGGACATGTCTGGTATTATAGCGTATTGGCAAGAGTTTGCGCAATAACTGCATACTGGACGCACATAGCCAGATCTTGTGACACTTCGTATGACGACATTTCTACACGCGTATTTGTTTCTTCTTTGCTGGACGAATGTTCTTGCCGAGTAATGATTTAAAAGCGCGACATGTTCGAGATGACGTCACTGCCGAATATTTACACCAGACGCGAAGTTGTGCACTCTTCATTACTGCAGTAACACGGCAAAGCACTCCTTTGGGCTAGTTGGTACATGCCGAACATAAGTGTTTTGTAGTGTTTTCTTCCGCCAATGCAGCGCAAGTTTCCTAACCTGTGGTCCGCTATCATAGCTGTGTTCAGCTTGTAGAACTAAAGCCACCACCATGATGGCTCACGTGTACGCCTCCAGCGGCTGGGTGACCGCGAACATGGCGTTTGCGGAGAAACCAACAATCCTTAACAATAGATTTGTTATGAACCTAATCATGTTCTAAGAACAGTGCCATGGTTTGTTGACGCTGTAAATGGGAACAATTTCGCCTACTTAGTCTAAACTACGAATGTGAATGCGAGACAGTGGAACCTTACTGCTCTATCAAGCTGTAACCATCAGATTATTTTGCTATACGTAATAGGAATGCCGACGCTAAAGTCGTACGAGTGTAAAATAGAGTATCGTGTTCACTTTCGTAAATGTTAAAGCCATCGCACTTGCTTATCGCTTTGTCGCTGTTGTGTTGTTGGATATTATTTTGCTAGATAATATCTGGTTGCCCCAGCAGATTGTGCTGTCCTTGATCTTGGGACGTTTCTGGTCAGGAAGACGATTTAATGAAAATATACTTCATAAATTATGACAATGAACTCGAAAAGTCATGTCGTAATCCTGGGTTAAGAAAGGTGACCAAGCTGCTTTGTTACACAACAATCCTTTTACACGGTATGCAGGTATGATCACCAACTTCGCGTCAAAGAAATGTGCGGACGCATGGTTGCTTATAACGCGACTGTTGGTGTTAGCTGCCGATACGTGTATACGTAAGGTAATCTGATACTTGCATAACATCTTCGTTTGTAAAGTCATGTCTGGGTCAAAACGTGAATACAAACACTAGTCTGCATACTTTTCGGAGAACACGGTGGCATAGGGAGAAAGGGAAATACGACTTTAAAATGACCAATAAATATGATATTTATCCAGCAGATCGCTAGTGCGATAGGTTAGGCTCTAATGCATTGGCTGCATTGTCGCAGAAAGCTTTCACAGACATACTTGCTCGCGCACAGTGAGGCGATGTTATTTTCCTTGACCCGCCGGGATAGCTTAGCGGCTTTGTCGTTGCGCTGCTTAACTCCAAATCACGGGTTCCGGCCGGGCAGTAATGGCCACATTTAGGTTGAGTCAAAATAATGTATAAATTGGTGTGCATGGCTTTAGGCGCGCGTTCGACAAGTACCGGCAGTCAAATTTAATCCCGGATCGCCTACTACGGTATGCCTCCTTATCATATTGTGTTTAAGGCACGTTAAACACTACAGTCAACTTTTTATTAAAGGACTTCGTCCGCTATTCAACTGCATATGCTTTGGAGAAGGAGAATACTCAAGAAAAAAAGTTCTGCGTGCTGTTCATAAGAAGTATAAGTTTGTATTTGCGAACTTCGGTAACTCGATTCATTTTGATGCTAATGAACGACCACTTTATGTTACAGCTGTTCCCTGGCGTCCACCGGGATTGATCACCATGAGGAAACGTCAGCGCTGCCGGTGCTCGTTAGTGCCGCACTTTACCACCATATTCGCTGTTGGCGGCTAAGCATCGGGACAGCATGAGGCGCGGGTTCTTCAAAATGGTGAGCTTCGACCATTTTCTTCTTTCTTTCTCGTTCCTTTTGGTTCAGTTGGTTCAATTATGGTTTTCTACGCTTCAAATGACCGAAATGGTTGGCCGGCATTTTCAACTTAATTCGGTTTTCAACGACATGTAGCCACCTCAATGTTGCAGTAACAGAAAGCATGCCTGATTGGGTTGGGCTGCTCCCGGAGCAATCGGAGCAGTCACGTGATCATTTGTTTTCGTCATATCAGAGCCGGACTTCCATATTGAAGGCAGGGTCGCCTCAGAGCACTCAGAGTGAGCGAGGTGATTGTGGGACGACCACTTGATTTGAATCAAGTGAGTGCGAACTGGACCACATGAGCACTGTAGTCTGTTCTAAAGCTAGCAAAACGTGCGTTACGTAGAAAATACAAGAAGGAAAGAGAGAGAGAGAGAGAGAGAGAGTGAGAGAGAAAAGACTGCGAGCTTTATTTCTTGGTGAAAACATAGGTTTCACCGGCCATATGGGCATTAAATGCAGTCGACCGCCTATTCGGTAGGGCTGGCTTCGCCGCATATTGAGTGTTACTGCCACGAAGCACGCTATACAGGACGGCGGCTCGAATACCTGGGCGTGCCGTCGGAAGAGAGGGGTGAGGCCTCTTCGGCCATGAGAAATGAGGGCCACTTTGGCTCCGCATACGCGGCGCATAATAGGTGGGCTCGCAAAGCTACAAGAAAAAGAAAAGAAAGAAATTGCACTTGCTAGCACGCGATGCAGGAAGCCACTTCAGTGTGCTATGCAAGCTCGCTAGATTTCCTGCGCAAACGTTCATATTCTGAAGATGTTAACCCGTGTACTGTAAGAAAGAAGCAGTCACCCATGCTTCCAATTAGTTTCTATAAAATAAAGAAATAAAGAAAGGGCATAAAAAAGCTGGGTTTTACTTAAGGGTAGCTGCTGTGCGCGATGTACTTTAGCGAAGATGACGTAGCTTTGAAAGTGGGTCACTATGCGTAGAGACTAAACATTCATTCAGTTTTAGATAACCTTAATCTGTAAAATATAAGATCCACGTTTTACTTGGACGTTCTTTATGGGCGCAGTTTAAGGGTAGCTTTGGTGCACAGTTTCACGTGTTGCTGTAAGATAGCAGTCAATTCGCAAACGACGTACATGAGCACTGTCTTTGCGGCTGCAACGTTTTAGGCAGCCCGGATAACCCATTTCACCACCTCGCCGAGATCCCAGCTTTTATTTATGTTATATGTGCGCTTAAAGGCAAGCGAGAATACGTTATTCTATTATTGTCACTCAAAGTTCCCACATGGTATAAAAAATGTATTAAATGTGCACTCTTTGGAGCTTTTTCTGGTTGAAAAAACAATAATCTACATCTGTCTTGCGTATATTTACTTTCTTTGATGCTCGGGTGTTGGGTACTTCCATGTCACGAGTTAAATGCGCGTTATCAGCGTGACGTAGCAATTTTAACAGAATTTCGCTGCACGTCTGGCTTGAGATGAGATGCTTGTTCCTAATTGTTCTCCGATGTTATATTTTCTTAATCCTTCACGCTCACCATGGCATGCATGGTTAAGGCACTGAGCCATCCTTGTGGTTATAATTAATGGTTTCGGCATGTTATGATAGTATAATCTGGCCAAAGCTAAGGACTCGTGAGCAAAATATAACCACGCTTATCTGACAAACCTTTCATCGGTGCCACGTTGAAGAGCAACTACTTCCACTCCGGTTATTGCTTTCACCACCATCACAATATTTTTAGACGCTGCGCAGCCTGGTCATCTTTTGCTTTTTTCTTGTCTCGTTGCACCCGGGCGACAAATATCGGTGCCAAGTGCAAAGACGTGTTCCGTCGTTTTAAGCCGAAAAGTGCCCGCGACGTGCAAACTTATCCCAGCTACAGGTTCGTGTTTTCTCGAAGACAGCGATCCACCTTACATGCGAGAGTGCTCGTTCGCGCGGTTCCTCTGCGATAAAACGCGCCTTGGGAGAGCTCTCGGCTAACAACCGTGGTTCTCGACCACCGCCCTCTGCGTGGGTGTCGTACAAGTGTTGAAACTATAGAAAACACGCCTATCCCTATAACTCCTTACAAGTGCCAGCGAGATGTACACGCTACGCGACAACGTGTTTACCGGCGTACGCTTCACTTCTCTCCTTTACTTTTCTTTAATGTCTCAGCAAGATGTCATCTGTATTCGTTCTGCATACGCCCACGAGAGCACTGAAGTGTCTGAATAGGCAGAAATATGAAGAAAAGCGTGTAAAAAATGGGAAAGCAGCTCTGTCTGCGCGACGCGAATAGAAGCTTATGGCGTGCATTCAACCGAAGACCGGACGTGGGAGAATTGTATGTGAGCACTAAAAGTTGTACGGAGCGAGGCGGAGAGCGTCTCAGAACCGGGCAAGGTGAGGGCTAGGTTTGTTCGTTGGCAGCTCTCTCAAAACATTGGCGCGAACCTATCTCACGTTCAGGGGATGTCGTGTACAGAACGCCACGCATACGTTTAGGCCATATTTAGAACATTTCGTTTGTGCTCGCATACGATCGCGAGCAATCTATATTCGTCTGTACGTGTTTTAAGCGCGGCGTAGTGTAGACATTAGCCGTGATCTGCCCACGGTCTCATACGACCGGAAACTCCGAAGATGTCACCATTATAAAGAAAAAAGTCTTACGAATTTCAACTTTGAAAGGAGACTTCGTCTGGTGTCGAAGTTGGCTGAGGACTCCAGTAAATTCACGAAAAGCTCAGCTCATACAAAAGCCCACATAGAGACTGAGATAAGGATGAAGCGGGAACGAATAAGAAGGGAGAGGAGTATAGATAAAAGGGACACCTTTAAACGTAGCGCAGGGGATTCGAGTGTCCTCTTTTTTCCCGTCTCTCGGTGTCGTGGCTGCGTAGGCCTACATAACGGACATGTCTTACAAGTTGTCACCACGCAACACACGTTCGAGCGTGTATCTCCGTTTTCGAGGCGGCGAGGCTTTCTGCGATGTTTTCCGGGCTGTTTGGTGCCGGTGACGACATGCGCGTCGTCGTTATCCTTCCTTCGGAAAACGTGTCTCCTCGTCGAATGACAAGCCGGCTGTCCTGCTTGACGCCGTCGACGTGGCGTTTCCGCTGGGACGAGCCGCATATAAATGGAGAAAGGCGCAAAACGTGGACAGATTTTGTTCGAGGTTGGCGCGCAGTTTTCTTATTGGGCGACGTCTACGGCTAAGACGTTGTCGTGCAGTCCTTCTCCGGCTGCGCCTCAAGTCCCCGTGCGATAGCATTGTCCACGACGCTGAGAGAGATCTCGAATATAAAACCTTCGAGCGCGGTTCTCAAAAGTTGTGTTATGAGGATAGAAATGTTGAAACTTCCGAAATACGTTGAAACTTTTGAAGGCGGAGGAAGAAGCTTTGAATAGAACGCAGTGATACATGTTTGCGTCACTCGCTTCTGTATGCTAAGACGAAGAGTGGTGATGGTACTTTCGACGGAGCTGAAACTTCGCGCTTAGGAAGGACAGGCTTCAAAAGGTCTGAAAAGGTCTGACTCTTGCTGCCGTGCATTTTGACAGGCTTGCTGTTAGTGCAAGACCTCGTGCAACTTCATTAGTGCGACGAGTTTATTTTTGAAGGCGCTTTTATCTAAGTCGTAACTGCTACTATCTGGGGTGGATATCACGTGTACTAGTCTTCTTGTGCGCTGGACGAGAAGACTGCGCCGTCTAGGATCCGCGTGGACCTTTGAATATGCCTTTCTATTTCCCTAGATTACTGTACACACGCGTACGCAAAACAGCCGACTGGTTGTACGCCATGAAGCGAGATCCAGAAGAGCGCAAAAAGCCCTAGTTTTTTTTCCCTTTAGAAAAGCTTTAGGTCATCATTTCAATGCGCTATACCTTCTAAAACCTAAAACTAGCAGCTAAGAACGCGCGACAATCGCTCTGTGTGTTACGCCCCGGAAAACATCGAATTCAGAATAATAGCATTAAAAAAAGTTTGATTTCACACCGATGCACAAAGCCGCGCCTAAGAGCGCATTTTTGAACGCATTTTTTTTTTACACGGATGGCTCGACAACTGTTGGAGGATCTGCAGGAGCTGTGATCTTCCCAGCAAGAGCCGAAAACATACAGTTTCGAACGTCACACAAGACAACATCGACAGCCGTGGAGCTTGCGGCACTCCGCAGCGCACTCCGCAGGATTTATCGAGAAGCGCCACAAAAATGGGGCATTTTTACTGATTCGAAACCAGCTCTGCAATGTCTTCGAACTGCTCTACGTCGTGGGGCTCAAGACCAATTGGTGCTGGAAATACAACTGTACCATCAACTAATAGACGAAGGACATGCTATAACCTTTCAGTGGTTGCCAGGCCACTGCGGCATCATCGGTAACGAGCATGCCGACGATGCAGCTAAGAATGCTCACGAAAATGGCGTGATAGAACCTATCCCACTGTCAAGAAGCGACGCAGCAGCAAAGATTAATACGCTTGCGCTTGATGTCGCAAGGTCTATGTGGAACACGCCCGGTTTTCTCCACACCCGTCTTCACCGCCTGGATCCTTGCCTACGACTCAGCATTCCATTTGGCCTGCCCCGATCCGAGACGACCCTTCTCTGCCGCATGTGGCTTGGGGTGTCTTTTACGAACGCCTTTGCGTGCCGCATCGGAATGAGAGACAGCGCTGCATGTGAATATTGTGGCAATGACGAAACCATTGAACACATTTTATGTCAGTGCCCTCAATACGGCTCTGAGAGACAATCCCTCGCAGCAGTGTTTGCTCGCCTCGACGACCAGCCGCTCTCTGAGCAGTCAATCTGGGAATGTCGGAACGATCGAGCTTCACGCCAGAAAGCAACGAAGGCGCTGATGAAGTTTCTGCGAGCGACCCGCCTCGTTGAACGATTGTGACACTCCTGTGTGTGTGTGTGTGCGTTTGTGCTTCCCTCCCTCCCTATCCCATCCCTCTCTTTCTAACTTTTCTGTCTCCCCTTACCCCTTCCCCAGTGCAGGGTAGCAAACCAGATATGTTTTCTGGTTAACCTCCCTGCCTTTCCGCATTACATTTTTCTCTCTCTCTCTCTCTCTTGAACGGATTAGTGGGTTGTGTATCACAGTGCCGTGTTATTCTCTGGCATGCTAGTTTTACCGACACTGTCTATTAACTTTCTTGGTTTTTGTCTTGTTATATCATCATCTTACATATCTTAATGCTACAGTGGTTGTATATTCAATCTTTCCTTGTTATCTCTGTTTTGTACGCACTGTTGCGATAGCCCTGCTATGTATGTATGTATGTATGTATGTATGTATGTATGTATGTATGTATGTATGTATGTATGTATGTATGTATGTATGTATGTATGTATGTATGTATGTATGTATGTATGTATGTATGTATGTATGTATGTATGTATGTATGTATGTATTATGTATGTATGTATGTATGTATGTATGTATGTATGAGAAATAAAGAAAAAACCCACAGGGTCCCTTATGCATTCGCCTAAGACAACTCCAAAGCAAGAGCAACATCTTTTTCTGCTTATTCGATGTATTGATCCTCCCGCGCCCCCACCCTCTGAAAGCGTTCTGCACATAACGTGGTTTTGCTCGTCCTCCAGGATCGGAGGCATTGCAAGTTCTCTGCACCTCACTTGGTTTTGCACTGTCTCCGTGATCGGCCCACTTTTGACAAAGCCACGATGTCAGGTGATGACGTCATCACGTGATTATGTTTTGGCATCACTCGTGTTGACGCCGACGCCGCGGAACGACGGTCGACGCCGACGGTCAATTTTCGCGTTTGATGAGGTGTCTAAGGCCTTAATAAATAAATAACAGCGCGTCACAGATGTATATTGTCGCAACGCGGAAAGAACAGGACACAGGACAGGGATATAATAGAAGGTATGAGTGTTTCAACGTCATGTTTTCTGCACCTGAGTAAATCTAGGGGCAGGCGAATTAGCCCCGGAAACTCTGACACCGTTCGACGCTCAAGGACGTCCTTGTTTTCTACTTGACGGGACACCGACGGGACGTCAGGCAACCGGCATGAATTTTGCAGTTGGGGCGTGGCGGGCTGCTCTATATAGCGTTTCAGGCCGGATCGCCGAACATCTGTCTGTGCCGCAGGACGTCAGCCGGGGTGGCCCGCTGGTTCATCTTGCATTAATGATTGCGATCCCCGCTGGGAAAGCAGCGGCAGCAGAGATTCGGAAAATCGCGGAGCTTCCTCGCTCGGTAACTTTGTTGAACCCGCCCATGTTCCCGGAAGCATAGAACGCGAGTCTCTAAACCCAGTCTTCCATTCCCCTCCCTACCCATTTCTTTCTTGTAGCATCTGGGTGAGCTTCTGATACGAAATAACGAAGAAAAAAAGCCATTTGTTATTGTGTGACCTAGTTTCCTCCGTGCGCTCTGGTATTTACAAATCGCGTTCTTTTATTTTCCCGCTATTTAACCTTTCTGCCATTAATTGTCATAGAGAGGTTAAACTTGACTGGAGGGAAAGTATTAACGCTTATGGAATGCCGGTCTTACGCAGAGAGAGAGAGAGAGAGAGAGAAAGAGAAAGAAGCAAGGGAAGGCAGGAAGGTTAACCAGACGCCCGTCCGGTTTGCTACCCTGCACTGGGGAAAGGTATAAAGGGGCGAAAACAGAGGCAAGAAAAAGATACGTGGACAGAATCAAGCGCACACTTGGGGAAGGACATCAAGTCTATAGGCGGCCGCTCAGACCTGTTGGCTTTAGTTACTTCAGTAACGTTTTCTTTGCCTTCTGCTTCTTCGAGGCACGTGCCCATTGTCCAAGAATATTGACTACAGAAAATGGCCTCGAGTTCAATTGGGTTAGAAGCATCCGGAGTAGGCATCACTGGGTGTCACAGCGAGCGAGGCTACACAGGACGTGTTCAGTTGTCTCTTCGGTTTCGCAAGAGTGGCATGCTGAGGTGTCCGCCATTCCGATGTGAAACGACTACGCCAATTAAAGGCGGTATAATAGCGTCGCATCGGAGTGGGAACATCCCACATGCGGCATACATAGCGGTGGTACCAACATGTCGTGATAAGGAGTTTAACCAGGGAGCACTTAAATCTGCATCTGTTTAACCCTGAATATGGTGTACATATACTGCAGGAACACTGCCGTGACTCGCCCTATTCTATACGTAATTTCTGGATTACGGTGTCGGTGGCGACATAAGCGTTAGCGTATAGTCGTTTCATGGTTTTCCTTCGACGAGAACACTTCTTCAGTACGAAAGCGTTTTAAAGGCTTCGTTGCTGGGCAAAACATCTAATCATTTCATTGCTGAGGGGCTCTCAGGTGAATTTTGGCCTACCCTAATAGAGAATCCTGCGCGCGCCTATGACTATACGCGCTTGCGGTCTCTGTAAGCCTTTGAACGAGATATAGAAATATAGAAGTCAGGCAAGAAGGGAGGCCTTTTTCCAGCGTGCAATTTCTTATAGAGCATTACACCTGCCTGTGCCCTAGCCTTGTTACGTACGCCAGAGGTGGCTTACTGACGTCGCGCGAACATTGCCAACGAGCGCTGCAGAAGGGATGCAGCGAAGGACGCCTATCGAGCAAAAGAAATGTGCTATGTGTGCCAGAGACCGCGAACGAAGTGCACGCTCGGGATAACGCGGAATTCCTAACGAGCGATCCCGAAGCGCTCGCTGGGCAGGCTCAGCGCAAGAAGTACTGCGTACAACGCGTGCTGCTTTCACTATCTCCCCTGCCTATCTCTACGCACTTATTCGTTCTATACTGCTCACCTTGTTTTCCTCTGAGCCTGTGAAATATATGCATGGGTTGGCGCCTCGTCTAAGTGGATCTCCAGCCGTGCATGGTACTTGCCGGTTTTCAGATTGGCTTCGTTCCTCGTATTCGCAAGGTGTACTTGGCATGGCTAGCCTGAACACATACATAGCATATCTACAGCAGCGCTTCGCGAAAAAAAAAAAAAGCCACGGACGAAGAAAGGCAAGTACACACAAAGCCGCAAACTTGAACTGTAACTCAGAGAGAGAGAGAGAGAGAGAATTTATTTGAAGGCAGAAAGGTCGGCCTGAGCTAGTGCGCTCAACTGTAACTCAGAAAGCCAAAGCAGGCCAATGCGAATGCTTGAATCTTGAACAATGTGAATAGCAACATCCTGGCTAGCCGATTTGTTTCCCGATTCATGCTATAGTACGATTCGTTTTTCTTTCTTTCTTTCTTTTTTTTTCTTGGTATCCGCTGTTATGAGATACAACCTATTTGTCTACCTCAAGCACAGAGTTGGAGCGACGTTTTTGCAGATGCACACAAACCAACGCGCGTGCGCCTCCAAAACACACCCCGTTCGCAATTGATGTTACGTCACATTCGCTACCCAGCCAGTGAGTCCCGCTTGCTAACACTTGAGGGAATAATCGCGCACACATTCGCACTCAGGCCGAGCGTTCCACGAGCACCTTTGTGCCACGAAGGACCAGGTAGGAAAAGACAAGGCTCGGGTTTATCATGCCTTCTTCATTTTCTTTCTCTTCCGTTTTATCTGCTACGCGGACGCGCTCATGCGCCTGTGTTTGTGCGTGTGTTTCTCTTTTTGCGTCTGTATGTCCGTGTGTGTGTGTGTGTGTGTGTGTGTGTGTGTGTGTGTGTGTGTGTGTGTGTGTGTGTGTGTGTGTGTGTGTGTGTGTGTGTGTGTGTGTGTGTGTGTGTGTGTGTGTGTGTGTGTGTGTGTGTGTGTGTGTGTGTGTGTGTGTGTGTGTGTGTGTGTGTGTGTGTGTGTGTGTGTGTGTGTTTACGCGCCTGTGCGCGCGCGTGGCGGCTGCGGTGGCGGCGGTGCACTGACTCTTTCGCTACGTGGCACCGCGTCAGAACTGTGGCGGGAGCGTCCCGTCGCATGAATTATTCAGACCCGCGAGAGAGAGGGGGAGGGAGAGAGACTGGGTGGCACGACAGTCGCGACGAGCACGTCTCTGAAAGCCAGCGAAGCGGTCCGTATACCGAGTCAGCGTTGTACACCGTTGTTTCTCTATCAAACCGGGAGCTAGGGTAAAGGGTAAAAAGAAGAAGCAATAGATATGTGAGAGAAGGATTTTCGCTGAGGCAGAAGTGTGAGAAACGAGTAGAGGTATAGCGGGGTGTATATAGAAGCAGTCGCAGCCAGGTTTTCGATCGTCCCGGTTTCGAAAGCCGCATAAGCCCTCCCCGAGCCCCGGCGCGATGGTCTTCTTTTCGGGCGCCTCTGACGTGACGGGGCTGTGCTGTTTCCTATTAAAGCGCGCGCGCCACAACCGCGTTATTGGCTGCTGCTGCGTCACTACTGGGCGACGGGCCTGTTATAGCGTGTAACGCTCCGAGCAAAGGTGACAGCCGGGAGCGTCGCGATATTGTCATGGAGCGCTTGTTACCCGACACACGCTGTCACTGCTCGAGGACCACCGCTACGGCTTCTTTCCTGTTTCTCACTTGTCTTCGAGATAATACATATGGAGCTGAGCCGAGGGCGTCCCCTCTATTGTACGCGTGTATTGCTGATCATTCGATAGATCGCGACACTAAACCAACGTGACGAGTGCGCGTAACGTAACGTAACGAACAACACTCGTCTTAGTCAGTCGATTGTAACGAAGCTCACATCACAGACGCCGCTGTCCCTTTGTGCAGCGTCCACACAGAGGCAGTGACAGGAACGCGAATTGCCTCTCAGTCGTATGTCAAGAATATCGTGCACATACCGCCTTGAAACTGTCCTTTTTACACGACGCTTTATCATCAATTTAGTTAACTTACAGGCTCCGCTACCCTTTTGGATATAACGTAACGTCCATTTGAAGGTTGTGCGCACGATTTATAATCGTGCGCCGTTTTGCGAAAGTGAGAAAGGTCATAGAAAGAGCAGGGGTCGAATTCACGAAGCTTTCATCGCGATAGCGATTGTACGGGCACTTGAAGTGAGCTTTTGCCGGCGCACTGGTCACTATATTGTGACGTCATGGCACTGACAGCGCATGCGCGACCGCATGTAGAGTGTCACAAGGCATCGAGAGGCACGCAGCGCGTTTGCCTGATTGGGCGCCACTCTGCCTTGCACGACTCACTTCAGCGCTAGGCGTGTACCATATATACCACTGTGTGCACATCAGTGGTGTGGTAGGCATACGTTACTGGCGGTGTGATATGCATACCACACCACCGTGTGGAAGGCATATCAGCTGTGTGCGTATCACACCGTGGTAAGCTCTCAGCTTGGCTTAAACGGCGTTTGCGCCGCTTCAGCCTTGAGCACGCGTGTCTGTATAGGATACGAAAGGCGGACAGGTTAACATAACCATGAGGAACCTTTCGGTTGGATACTCGGGTCTACAGCCGTAGTACGAAGGGGACGAGGAGGTAGGAGAGATGGGAACAGAGAAGCCTATCAATTCGTTGGCATTGACCAAGGTAGTGATATAGGTCAGCAGACCGGAGATAGTAACTTAGTGTCTACATTTGTTTATTTGACGCACATTCTGAATCACACTTGTGGAGAGTGTTCGAGCGCGTGGCTGTGGACGCTGGCGCCGTGCGCAGCTGCTACGTCGCGTTAGATGCAAGCTTCCGTTCATGCTGGAATGAGTTCTTATGCAGACAGTCACACCACATGCTATAGACCCTTACGCATGCACAAAAATCTAGCGGGTGGTGTGACTTTGTCTGCTATAATTACGGCGTCGAACGCTGGATATTTTTGTACAAAAACGGTGCCTGGAGCAGCCGACTGGCCCCCCTAAACAAGTATAATTCAGACTGTACATGTGTAATTTTTAATGCATGCATATGCCTTCCGGCAGATACCTCGCACACGCCCCCCCCAAAAAAAATGTGCGAAAAAAAAGACTGCACAACCATGCTAACCGGCTTGAATTACGCGTTCTAAATCCGCTTAAAAATTGTATTATCGCTGTATCAGGTACTTTCGCGCCGCGGGCGTCGCCTCACCCGCTTACGCACATTCAGCTAGGATACATTACAGCGCAGAGTGTCAAAGGTCAGGCGATAACGCGGTCGCGCTAATTTATTAATTCGGAAAAGAAAAGTGCATTAGCCGTTTGTCTGGCGGGGGCTCGCGTTCGTGAGGTATAAGCTCGCTGAAGCGACTTCCCGTGTCGACTGTGTGCACCTTGAAGGGAAAGGGTGGGAAAAGGGGGAGGGCGAGAGTGCGCCGCTTCTCCAAACCATTGAAGGATCGGAGAGAACAAAAGGACGTCGGGAAAGGTAGGGAAGCGCATTAATTCGGTCGCATTAATATCTGGAGCGAGCCGCGAACATGCGCCGCCAGGGACGAGATCCAGCGCGCGAGAATACCTAATGGTGACGCACAAGCGGGGGCCACTGACGACGGTGGCCTGAGGCAGAGGGTAAAGGTTACACGGGAGAGAGGTTGGCTCGTAGAAGGTTGGGCGTGATTCGCATCATCAATAATTAATCAACCGCCGACCCTGGCGGGTCGCCTACTCGGGGCTCCGCTTAACACCGCGCCGTGCTGCCTTACGTGTACGGCACTGCTGGCATGGAGTGGTGGGTCGTGGCCTTTGCACGAGCTTGATGCCTATACTGGACCCTACGAGCCAACGTCTTAAGTAAAATTTATCACCATATTGTCGGGCATAGTCGAGAGAAGGAGCGTAAGTTAATTGTACTTTTCGGAGGTCTGCCATTTTGGTTTCACATATACCTCCAAGCGACCAACGAAGTTTTCAGTATTATACTGTACGCAGTGGCTATGAAAGACTTCTGCCGTCAGCGGTACCCGTGCTTGTTTTTTGATAAGATAGCTCTCCTCATCACAGGTGCCGCCAGGATGACCGGTATTGGCGTGGTACTCTCGACACCGAGATGCTCCTAAATCTTCAAGTCAAGATAATAAGATGTGCATGCGCGAGTAATTCTTGCACGGGAAGGGTGGGAAATAGGTACTTCGTGTATTGTCGTTCTGTTCTTTTGTTGTACGCTATTTCGTAGAGTGCTATTCTTAGCCACGTTAGGTAGCGCTAGTGTAGCGGCTGCGGAAGTAGTGCATTACGAGGCAGTGCCGCATCCATCTCCGGTTAGGTGGTAGAGCGTTGCCTCGTGCATGTGAAATCTCCGTTCACCCGTCGAACGACGCACGACTACCGAATGACATCGCCCGTCTGCCACTTTTGCTGATATTCTAGTTTAACTCGTTCGCATAGCCATGGCGGAAAGCCAGGCGAGTGCATTAGACCACTGGGTAGGTTATACGATCTATGGTGGCGCTACTGCGACGCTATACTATGATGCTACGCTCCTGATTACGTCTGAAATAGTTCGTTTGTTCACACACACGAACAAAAAGTGCGACAGGTTATCTTGTCAAGCTGAAGTTCGTCCGCAGGGCCCACGCATAGTCCACCTGACCCACCTGGCTGAGCTATTGATGAGACAACATTGATTGACCTGCATTCCCGCTGTAGGTTTATTCGGCCATGCTTGTCTGCGTTCGTTTATGTATACATGTAAAATAGACATGTTCGGTCATCGATTCTCAGCTAACAATAAAGTACCCGACGTCACGCTCACGTGCGCTTTTGCCCTCCGTCAACGCGAGCTTTCGTTGAGACAACAGCGGTCAAAGGCGAGTTCATCTAAGTTTTATGGCTTTGGATTGACTGATTTGTAGTAGGACGTGCGTATGCTTGCTAATTCTTCTACTCATATCTCTAGTGCCACTTTGCCACTGAACGTGTTTCCATGCTTGTCAAATCATCCAGAAGACGTTTGAATCATTTACTGACTGAATGAAAGGAAACACACTCATACGTATCGCAGTTTATTTCATAACGTTTAGTTAATCGTATCGCTGAAGATTCGTGTCATATTTAGGCGAAAGCCTTAGATGCCTCATCAAACACGGAAATTTACTGTCGGCGTCTTCGGTATTTGGTGAGATTTGGCGGGGAATATCAATACATCGACTGAGAAGGAAAAAAAGAAGATGGTTTTCGCCTTCGAGTCGTCTTCGGCTATTACATAAGGGACCCTATGAATTTTGAACTAAGATATGTGCAGTGTATTCGTATGATTTCGTTTATTACGATATTAGCTATATGAACGCTCGAGTCGAGTCGCATCTGCGTCGTCGCCGTTGGAGCCGCCGTTGCCGGGATGTCATACCATTGACGGAGCATGCGTGACGTTTTCGAGCGAAGTGGTAGAAGTCTACAAGGATCGCGCACTACGTTTGACTACCACAGCGACGAAACTAGGCGGACGCAGCCTCAGACTCCGTTCATTCGTCTCTGCCGGAGCTTCGGCAACGGGCTGCGTTGCGGTGCAGGCAGGAACGGTGAACGTTGTGCGTTCATGCATTACCGTTCTAAGCGCCTGTCTGCATACCACGCCGGGGTGCGTACACTAGTCTGTGCGTAGGGAACAATAGAAGCAAAAATATATTTATGAGGTTTTTTCGCTGGACCCTCATGCCGACAGTTTCGCTTCTCTCATCTCGTGCACCACTAACGTGCTAAGTCTGTATTATTCCTGGCACTCACTTCGTCACGCCAGAGTTCTGAGACGCCTTCCACGCCGCACTATAAGTCTTGTTGCTATGTATTCTTCGCCTTCGTGCAAAACTGACCTTTAAGGCGTGACGCATGTTAAAGTTAAATTTAAAAAAAATGAAATTGGATGAATTTGCGTGGAGGCCTACCGTACTGACTTGCGTAATGGCAGCACTGTTGGCTAATCATGGCTATTGTTGGCAGTGGAGGGTAATTGAAGTGATTAGAGGCAATAAACGGTAATGCTAACGTCTTTCTCTCTCGTATCTGCAGCTGAATCACCGTTCATGTTTTTTTTTAGGGGGGCTGGAGCGAGGGCGACATCTGTACGCTGAACCTAGTGCCGAGCGTGATGCCCATTGCAGAGTCACAGTTCACTGTGTGCATACTACAAGTGTCTCTGACAGGCCACAAGAGCGGTCTTTTAGTAGGAGGAGGAAGATGAAAAGGAGGGGGGGGAGGAGGAAGGAATGGCAGGGAGGCCAACCAGGCGCTCATCCGGTTTGCTACCCTACTATGGGAAAAAGGGATTAAGGGATAAAGAGAAGGAAATAATGCAGAGGTCTGTCAGGCTCTTGCGGAGTATAGGAACGGGATGGACAGGCGGTAGCGTGTCCCAAAAAATGCCGCGTTTGCGCCTACATGCGAATCCTCGTGATGCAGCCGGAACGAACGTGTACGTGTTCGCGAGGATAGAGAAGCAGAGACCGGAGCGACGCTAAATGAAAACAAACTAAGGAAATTACAAACACACAGAGCGCGCATTCACTATATGCTCAAAGCGCGCAGGGAAAGCGAGAAAAGTGTCGGTCGCGCTAAAATATTCACGTCACCGTTCTCATTTGTGCTAGTCCCACGCAGCATGGCGAAAAAATAAAAAAGAAACGATGCCCCGCTCGGCATAGCGCGGGAGTTGTTAGCTTCCTCGCGGAAAACGGGAGGCAGCATAGAGTGCATGGGCGGCGCGAGATTTTTCTCTTCCTAGTCCCGCGGGCTATAGCGCGTGTATGAATATGCAATCGCGGGGATTGCGGGAGGAAGCGCATGAGCGTTTTCCTCCGGGGCACACACCGCAGCAGACGCTTGGCTCCGCAGATTCACTCGCTACGCGCGAAAAGGCTTTCGTAAGAAACACGCATCAACACGTAACACGCTCTTCGGGCAAGAACAAAAGCACGCCGAAATACCCCTAGACAGCAATGCGCGCGACGAGTCGTTAAAAACGGGCGCTCCTATGCTAACACGCTCTCCGGGGCCCGCGGTAATGCGGTGCCGTATTGCCACACCTTGCGGCGGTGATTCCAGGGCGCAGCCGTAATAACGCCGCTCCCTCAATCCGCTGCGCTCCTCTCAGGCGCGCAGCCGTGCATATAGGGTGTCGCGGTAAGGTGTCGTGACTCGTGTAAAGGATCATTGCTTATACGGGCAACCCTCTCCCTCCATCTTACCTCCGGCGCAAGCACCGCTATACGTTGTGAAGAAGACATTACGGGTGCGGTTTCTTTGCCTCGCATCAACCGTCACCTCCCCTCCACTCCGGCGTGGGCGAGCTGACGCGACGAGAAACGCTACGCGCCCCGTCGTCTTGGGACCTGGCGCTCTGCATGGCTTCCTCCGCGTACGCTTTGATGTTCTGACGGGTTAGTGTGTGACTCGGTTAGCGCGTGTCGATTGCTCTCATCTTTCTTGTCTCGCAGATAGAAAAAAAATAACAAGGAATTCGTAGCGTGTATCTATCTTCGCTGCGCGAGTCGGTGCTCTGAAGAAACCACCATGACGCGGTGTGTTTTTCCGAGTAAGGGATTTGGGAAGATTATAGAAGGGAAGAGGTCGTTGCCGATGTTTTTTTTTTCAGACTGTGCAAGCTTTTCTATATGTTTGGTTCCCTTCCTTCACGCGCTGTGATGCTTATCATATCAGGCACGTTGTAAATGTCAAGCTTTATGTCGGGCCGTATAGGGACTCGTAGCGGCGCTTATAGTGTGACTCAGCGAAATTCTGACTCATCTCTATCTCGCCAGTGCGATGAGGAGGAACGTAGAATGAAGGAAGGTTAAAGGAAAGGCAGGAATCAAATTTATGTTAGATAAGCTGCGACCCCATATTAAAGCCTGCCGCAAGACGTCAACATTCAAGAGAGATACTAAGAAGGAGCGGGGGAGGAGAAGAAAGATATAAGGATGGCCGGCAAGCTAACCACGGCTGAGCCTGATTGGCTATCCTGCACTGCGGAAGGGGAAGAAAAGTTAGTAAGGAAAGAACAGTACTCGCTATAGACACATTACTGCTAACATATAACGTCAGCGAAGTTATTTTAGCTTTTTTTTTTGTAGTGCGTCTGTATTTTCCCAATGTATCGCTTTGATCTGCATTTCCCAGTGACTTTTTTTCTTTTCTTTTCTTTAAATTTTTTCAATTTTTCGTTGCATTGTACATATTTCACTTCACATATTGCAAATATATTTTTGTTTGCTACAGTAACCTCGTGTTTATTTATATATATGTCACTCCTGTGTTTCCGTAAGACGTCAATTACTACATTTTTATCGACTTATATGTTGCATCTATTTAGTGTTCTTGCATGAGACTCAGCCTTCGATTACCGTAAGCAGATTTCTCATACTTGAATATTTGCTTTATTAGCTTCGTGTATTCCAATGATGCCTGTCATTGCCATGTTCTCATAATGTGTGAACTGCATTATTGTTAAGTACTAATAGGAGGTTTTCGTAACCCCGGGCCTCGTTCGCTACTAATATTGAATGATGAGTAAAAAATTAGCTTGACCTGAGAAGAAAAAGAGAAAGAAATACTGACGCACGTGGATTCGATGAAAATAAGTGAATACGCTTTCTTGACGTTTAAAGCTTCATGTTAGGGGCACCTTGAGTGTAACACCGGTCTCTTTTCAGATTAGCCTCGAATCTTCCCCCCTCAGCTTTGCGAGATTAACAGTCGTTGCACGTCGCCTTAAATTCGTTGTTATAATATTTTGGTTTGTGGCCGTAACTACCATAACATCTAACCTTTGCGTAATTACTTTAACTTAAAAATTAATAGCGTACCTGCAAATATGCAAGTGGAAAAGTTCTCGTCCTGCTGCCAAGAAGCCTTCGTGCTAGTTCTACGTGACAGCTGCAGGGTTCCCGAAATTTTATGCGCGGGGAGCTTTTGCTTAAATTTAAGACATTCAGGTGGGTTCACCTGAGTTAATATGCTCTAGAGCTTCCAGATCAAATCTGGAAACTCTAGAGCATATTAACTATGTTATAACGAAGAGAGTTGTGAAATGCAGCCATTAAATCAAATTAATATCTCCCAACCTCAAGGCTAGTGCCTTGTTCAAGGTAGCCGGCTCTGTACACATTATGAGAAAGGCCAGGTTTTCATTAAGCAATTATACGATAAGTGGCTCAGGGCTATCTTGTGAAGTGTAATGCAATTTTGAAGCACGTAAAATTTCCTGCTTTTTTTTAGCCAGCATACTTGCCTCGACATCGAAAGGCGCTCGTTACAGTACGTGTTAGCATTACTGCAAGATGTCTTCGAAAGCCTCTAGTGAAAGCGGCAAAATGTCTCCCATTGTTGTCACGTGACATCCTTATATCCGTTTTTAGTCGTGAAGAAACTTCCGTTTCACTTACGATAGAAACAAAACCTTCCGACTTGAGCATTTGCAACTGAACCATACGCGCTAGTTTATCATATATACATATTTGTCGTCAAAGGAGTTACGCTTAAAATGAGCGTGAGTGCACCTCGCACTGACACGCAAAGCTCGATGCCGAGCGATATGGTGCGTAGCAATTATATTTTTCGAGGTTCAGTTCTTGCGCCAGTTGATTTTACATCTGCTGTCGTTCCCACATCCTATTGGTTAACCGGAAAAGGAAACTAGATGTGTAATATGACAGGAACTGAAGTTTATTTGCAATGTACAGACGCCTACTTCGCTATCAGGCTGCGGGTACCGCGCTAGGAAACAACACGGAATAGGAGCTGTCTTAATTTTACGCGTGAATCAGGGGCGTAGACAAGGGAGGGGGGGGTTGGGGGGTTCAACCCCCCCCCCCGAAATTTTTCGATTTTGCTTGCGCATATATACACGCACACATACAAACGCACGCACGAACATACATGAAGTATAGCTGAACCCCCCCCCCCCCCGAAAAAAATTTCTGGCTACGCCCCTGGCGTGAATTAGGGAAGAAACTACGCAAGGTTTCTACATGCACTAGTCAGTGATTCATCTTAATAAACTACTGCTGCCGGGAACGAATGCGAGCATTCAAATTATATAGTGGCTGGTGGGAGAGGGTAAGAGGAAAGACGTTCAAGACAGGAAAAGCGGCGAGTTAAACAGGGGCGCCTGATTAAAAGGTGCACACGTATGTACTGTACAACGGGCCTTACAGGACAAGAAAAAAAAATCAGCTCACCAGAGGTCTTCCACATATAACCAAAAGTAGGCAGTTTTCGCTTCCAGTATTGATGGAATCCCAATCGACTAAAATCAATAAATCGAAAGAGACTCCCATGCATATGTAACATTCGTACGGGACAATGGCCCCTCTTGGCGCTGCATGTACAGCGACGTGGTTGCGTTGCTAATTCATTTCGACGAAATCAATTGCTGACAGCCCATCGCGCCTCAAAGCTGAAAACGCGGCGTGGTCAATGCCAGGCTTGACGAAGGCGCCACTAGATGCCGCCACTGCCGTGTGATCCGTAAACTCGAGCTTCTTTATTGAAACGCCCTTGAAATTTTCACTCCCGTTCCCGGGACGTGCATCCGGCTTTGGCGGTCTCAACTTTTTGTTAGCCGTTATAAGTCGTCGAAGTAAATAGGCTTCAGCGTCGGCGCAGTGTCCACTCAATAAACATGTTAGGCTAACCGCTTTGAATGAGTCGTTCAACTTTCTTTCTTTGAAATAATTGCAACGTGCTTTACGTGCTTTAGCTTGCCGCTGCCGTGTTCATTGTTTATTATTTGAAGCAGATTGCATGATAGTAGGTCTTTGCAATGCGATGCTTTCTTTCTTTCTTTCTTTCTTTCTTTCTTTCTTTCTTTCTTTCTTTCTTTCTTTCTTTCTTTCTTTGTACCTGCGCTCCTGGTAGTTCGAACGGAAATAGAGGACCCTGTCAGAATGGACTGTATCAATACACGCCGCCTAGCCTGACAGAACCCAATGATCTGCGATGGGAAAGAGAGAGAGTTCGGGGAGGTTAGAGATAAGGTGTGTCGACTGAGACGAGACAGGCATACCGGCTACTGCCTCGGGCGCAGGTACGGTGGCGTGGTCACACTGAAGGCACACCGCTACACTCTTCGGGTCCCCGGGTGAGACCGACGTACCGGAAGAATCGATGGCCGCCTCCTTTCCCTCGTCATATATGGAGCAAAACGCGAAGGAAAGAAGATACATACAGGTCAAACAATAAAGAGTGAGACATAAAGTGAGAGCCGTAGGGAGAGAGCTGGAGAGGAGGCGAGACGGCAATGCCCAGGGGCACTGGCCAACGCTGGTGTGGTCACGGCTCGACCGCGCACTCGACTGGAAAACCGCTCGTGCCTCGTCGCGGGGAACACCGCTTGTGCCTATAGCCGGCGGGGCGACAGTAACGTTTTACAACTAACGTTGACAACGTTCGCGTCCGTGGCGCTGGCGTTGCGGCCGCTCCAGTTTATGTTACCGCAGCATGGGTGGATCGATGCTGTGGTTGTTCTTTGTGCAGTGCCTTTATATACAAAATTAACGACGAGAGGAAGAATCGAAGGATCCGTTAGTCGATATCATTTAAAGCTAGCGGTTACAATGGTAACCAAGGAAAACACAGGGTAAATTGTCTTTTTTTTTTAATAAATCGTATAAATGATGAAGTGAAGATGTTGCGAGCTTGCTAGTTGAGCTACCTCCATTCTGCTTCAAGAAAGAACGCAATCCTGGCAAGATAAAAGTTACTTGTGTTTCGACGATCGTTCTCGTGCAACCGGGTGTCTATTATTTTGACGCAGCCGCCAGTAAAGGTGGTTGTAATAAATCTCAACTAAGCAACATAACACTCATTCATGGATGTATGCCGGTAAGTTGCACCATTTTTACTCGACACTGATTCCATCTGTCGGACTTAAAGAAGTATATACACCACGTGTCAAAAGTTGGCGTCACCGGAAAGCGTGCAACGGCAACTGTCACGCGCACTGGTGGTTTCCATTTCAAGAGAATCGACAACTGGGCTAGTTGGTTGAAATGCATGGTTTGACTTATCTAAGCGCACGCGTGATCAGTCATAGTTAACCATAACTGGTCGTCATAAGTGATCAATGATAAGTGATAACCATAAGTGATCGCCATAGTTAACCATAATTGTCTTGTCGCGCATGCGTCGAGTTGTTTGTAGTATTTATATGCTTTCTTGTTCAGTAAACCTTTTAGTGGCGAGTAAGCGCTTGTCCTGTTGTCTCCCCTTTTTCGTCTTTGCCTGCGTGCGCTTAGATCACTCAAACCATGGTTTCCCATTCGGCACTCCGCTTCACTGCAAGGGTTTCTTGATGTGAATTGCAGTCAGACAGCTGAAGGTGTCGTAGCTTCGTACCACGTGTTCGTGAATGACTGTCTTTCCTTTCGCGACATTTGTTTTCGTATGTTGTAGTTACCGTAATTACCACCCATATTAACTTAAAAGGAAGGCACCTGCGCCGAAGAAGGACGCGTCGACGGAAAGGCCTTTCGGGTGAATATGTCCCACCAAGCTGCCCTAGATGGTTTACCAAAGGGTTCTGAATGCCCCACTATGAAGGTCACTCATAGCAGGGCATTCTGAGAAGCCAAAACATGGTGAAGGCTGTTTTGTTCTTTCGTTGAGATATGACGGCCGGGCTGACAATGTTGACATGACAACGGCGGCACGTCGACGATGGCAAGACAGCAGACACATACGTAGTGAACCGGGGATCAATCCAGCGGACGACATCTTTTTATTTCACACGTTTCATAACTGACAGTAGAGAGAAGGGGAGGGACTCTTTTGCCAAGCAAAAAAAAAAAAAAGAAAAAAATCACAGCATATCCACGGAGTGAATGATGATGAGTGGGCGAAGCTGCGGAGGTTCATCGGTAAACCGTGAATCTTCCGGGAATTCTGCCCAGTACATCATCACCGACGTGACATCGGGCGCGTTTATACTAAAGGTTCGATGAGTTATGACGACTTGCAGCTCACTTTAATTTTACATGTACGCTGTGAATTTTCATTGTTTAGAAAACCATTGCTTTAGAAAACAACTGGCGTCTTTCGTTAAGCAGCTGGCGTGTTTTCGTTTTGCTTTAGAAACATCTGGCGTTCTTTCGTTTTGCTTTTAGAAAACATCTGGCGTCTTTCGTTGGTTTATTTCATCAATCAACGGCGTTTTGAACAAAATTTTTATTGTTTAATCACGCACAGGAGAAATCTCACCAGGCACTAGCTTGGAGGTAAACAATGGCTGCTAATGGGAATGAGAGACAGAAGAAGTCGGCTTTTAGCTAACACTTACACTTCTACTTCTACTAACGTTTCCTACTGGAACATGCCAATGGCTGCTAATGGGGAATGAGAGACAGAAGAATTCGGCTTTTAGTTAACGCGCACGCTGCGAATTTTTTATTGTTCAACAACGCACAGGAAAAATCTCCCACCGGCACCACCTTGGAGGTCAAGATCTGGTAGTGGCGTTACGACTGGTTACGCACTACTACGACTACGAGGGACGAACGGGTGCCGCCTGAAGGAGCTTCGCCCCTAAAAAATGATGACAATTGCGATGACAACAGCCATGTCAGAAGCCATTAATTTTTGGTCCGATGCCACCGGAAGGTACAATGGTAAAAAAAAGAAAAAAGAGATGATTCGAAGGCGAAAGCCACCTTGTTTTTCTTCTCCGTCAGTGTATTGACTCTTATCCGCCCCCCTCCAAATGTTTTCTTCTTTTGCGCTGCTTGCAGGATCGCAAGCATTACAAGCTTTCTGCACGTCACCTGGTATTACACTGCATCTGTGATCGGTCCACCTTCGACCATGTTTCATGATGTCATATAATGACGTCATCATGTTACGTCACGTTATGGGACGTCATAGTGACGTAATGGGAACGTCACAACTATTCACACGAAGATTGACTGTCGGCGTCGACACGAGTGAAGCAAAAAATCACATACACGTGATGACGTCGCCATATTATGCCATCATGTGACGTCACATGATGACGTCAGCACATGATATCGTCGCTTGGTGGAAGGTGGGCCGATCACTGAGGCAGTGCAAAGCCAGGTGACGTGCAGAAAGCTTGCAATGCCTACGATCCTGGAGGCAGTGTAAAACCACGTTAGGTGCAGTAAGCTTTCGGTGGGGGGCAGGGGAGGATCAATATATCGACGGAGAAGAAAAAAAAAAAGGTGGTCGTATTAGGTGAATGCATAAGGGACCCTGTAAGCTTTTTTTTCTTTTTCTTTTTTTTTCTTTTTAATCGTCCCGACGCTTCTTGGCACACAGTCTATAGGGCAGCAAGCCGCAAATTTGTTTCGGTTAAATCTTGAGCTTCTCGTTTTCTTTCTTTCATCTCTCTCCCCCTCTCTCACTACCTGAGAAATAGTTTCCTTGCCCTTTGAAACCGTCTCCTCTCCCTTCTTTTGAGCCTTGTTCTGCCGTCGCTTCCACGAGCCTTTGGAACAGGCAACGCCGCTGTGTCCGTGGCGGAGTACCGCGGTTGCCGTTGGTGACCGGACGAGCGACAGCGATTTCGACCCTTGGTCGTCTGCCGATCCAGTGCCCGGGGACATTTTAGTGCCTGGGCGTGGTGGGGTGAATGGCGAGGGGGCACCTTCTCCACTTTCGCATCCGTGCTCCATTTTTCTTTCTTCTTTTTCTTTTAAAGATTTAGTGCCTCGCTGTCTATTGTGAGTACGTGCCTTCGTAGGCATAAACGGTTCTCTATGTAAGGGCGGATAAACAATAAAAAATAATAATATGGGAGGAACAGAGGGGAAAAATTAGAAGAAAAAAGAGACGAAATGAGAGTGATTGTTAAGCACAGGCGAGACGACCGCTACGTGTGCGGTGTACGGGATACTTCTCTGCCGTCTGTGCTATTTCGCGTTCCCCTAAGCCTGCGTACTTGTACATTTCCGGATCATTTCGTAATCGGACGAATGATGTGACGGTTTTTATTTGTTTGATTGTCTCGGAAAGAATTATATACGTGTATCACAGAAAACACACAAAGACGCGGTCGCCAATTAAATACGCGGACAAAAAGAGACCGACATTGTCCGCTTTGTCAGAAAAATAAAGCAAAACAAGAAATACGACTGAGGTGCAACACAGAAATTGATTACCGGCCAGGAGACATCCACAATTTAGGTGTCAGAGCGAAAAGTACGCATGCGCTGTGACTGGGTCCATTCCGCTTGTAAACGTGAGCCGAGAACATGGGGTAGCCGGCTGCTCTTTGTCGGAAGCCTTTGGAATTAAGCATATTGTAAGCATACTTTGGGACGGGGTCTGAAGATATGAATACGACACAGTCTACTATACAGTTGTGTGGAAGATGCTAGCCTAATAAATGTTCCGCAATACTACTGAAGAGCATGAAACTTGAATCACAGATTCCACAGAAAAGCTGTCTTCGTCAAGTTCTGAAAGGCTAGATGCGCTGAAATACATATTTATTTAAAAAAGAAGTGTGGTCACAAATAATCAGAAGTTTCACTTCCTTGGGGCAAAATTTCCGACTTGGGAGGAGCTAAAATTCTACGCTGCATTAAATTCATAAACCCCTGTTCTAACCGTGGCTCCCGTGTAAAAGCTCCGTTAGGTAAAACAAAGCTTGAGCAGAAAAAACAAAATCAGCTTACGCTGCTGAACCATACATTTCTGAAACATTTAAAACAGTGCGGCCACACGCGAAATATACCAAATGCTCTTTCGAAAGGGAGATGGTGTTTTTTATATATATAAAAGGAGGGAAAAACGCGAACAAGTAAAGAGAGGTACCTTTACCTCATGGGCCACTGGCTAGCTTCAACCGCTAAAACATTGTTGACGACATTCAGCTGTAATGATGGTCGTTCACATTTTCACTTAGCCGAAAGTGTACTTGGAAAATGAGGCAGCGGAGCGTGATAAAGGGGCGCTCTATAGAGCACGTATAATTTACGAACTGCACCGTCGCATACGGTCACGTGGGTGACGCGTTGCGTAACCGAGAAGCGCTACGCTGTAGTCTTCGTAATGGAGGTAACTGCCAACTGAGCGAGGAAACAAAAACGTAAACGTGAAATATTATGGCCGGAGAACACCAGTACCAGGCAGAGCCTCTCAAGTACAGAAACCTAAATTATTGTGCTACTTGATGGCTTTCAACGTCGTGTTATAAGTGTATTCCGTTACAAATATGACTCGGCAGCTGTGGTTTATGGCTTGGGAGAGTGTAGGCTGGCTGTAATACACTTTTTGAAAGAAATGCATTGTCCCCGATTTCTAAACGGCTACCGATGTGGCAGGATGTGACCAAAAAAAAGAAAAAAGAAACGTTTAAAAGTTCCATGCACTAGCTTCCGTGCACGTGTGGTTAGAAAGCAAATAGCGTGCTTTATGTAGATATACTTACACACTAACAGCTCTGTAAAACTACGTGCAACATGCGAGGGGGTACCCGAGAGTAACTGGAATAACGCTGCGCTGGGCGGAGCGATCGTAATACGCACTTTTTCCGCTAGGCGAGCGTCGCATAGCTCCGTTCGAGTAAACTGCATCCAGTAGCTTTACCCAGAGAGTAGCTTTACCCAGAGTACAACCAAGTTCAACGTCTTTGGCCATTGAATTTGGTTGAATTGCATTACTTCGCAATTATTACTAGAGGCCGTCTTTCCTATATCTCAAAGCTGCAATGGGTTCTTCGCATGAATAACTTCAATTCTCCCACTTTACATGACAGCCTAACGCGACTAATTAAAAATGTAATTAATTTAACTTTCCTAATTACTTTCTCATATAATGTTATTAACCATCTTAAGATGACTGCCGCTACAGGAAAAGCAATCCTTAAGGCAGCGAGCAAATATCGCATTTTCCTCGTTTTGGGGGATTTTGGACGCATTTCTTGAAACGCGGTATAGTCACTCCAAATTATACGTGAATTTGTTTTTTGCATTCACTGGCTTGCACCTTCCTTCAGTGTTGACGTGCACCTACATCTATCTAGTGTTAAAGCAGCTGTGTACTCTTCGAACACGAATGAATGAATGAATGAATGAATGAATGAATGAATGAATGAATGAATGAATGAATGAATGAATGAATGACTTGCTTTCCTTCCTCATGGTCGCAGGGCGTGCAGCAGCATCCCTGTTCGGCGGTGCAACATACCCGCTGGTGCTGGCGCTGCCTGTCCGTGCGGGACTTGCTGCTACTACTGTGTTCATTCACCATGCTTTCTGTGTACATGAGCTACCGGCTCACTAGCCTGCACCTGCAGCCCAACCCGCAGGACACCGCGTCGGGTGAGTGAGCAATTATACACAGATTCTTCGCTCTTTCAGATGTGGTAACCACACGTAAGCGTCAACACGCGCTCACATACGCCGGTAAGCGTCTGTGCCTAAGATTTTTTTTCATAAGTGACATGGTGACAAGGGTCCCTTATGTGTTTATCAAATCAATCAAAGTTTATTTCAACGTGCAATTGATGTTGAGGACCATGGACAGAAAACGCCAGGCCTGCGCGGAAAGCACAGCACAGTCACAGTGAAAGCTGGAAGAGCGGCATTTCTAGAGCCCGTTGTAAGCTCTCTTGGGGCTACTAATACAAGTACACGTGCAAGGTACCCATTACGCCATAAATCATAATTTTTGTGAAGTTTGGAAGCACCGACTACGCCACTATTCGTCATTTTGCGGAGAAGCGAAGTACCCACGCTACACATCTGTAAAGCATTATGTACACTTTGTTGATGTGGCGGCTGATGATGAAAAATTACGGCTGATCCCTTTGTAATGGGTTCGAAGCATTCAACGACCCACTAGTTGCTCAATTCGCACTGTGTGACGCCTGGTTACAGAATTCGCGTTGTGTGACGCCTGGTTGTTATTTTGCTCTTCTACCACGCTGTATTACATATGTTAATGTGGTTCCTTCCCGACATGAAGCCTGTGTAGGGTCTTTTTGCAACGGAGTTTCAAGCATCGGCATGGTTCTGTGGCAGAATACTGGGCTCAGGTTCGAACCCCTTTCCATCCTGGATATCTTTTCTTATGTCGCGCCATAGCGGTTACGGACACCGGCGGCGGCGGCGTACAACAACGGCGCAAAAACGGCTGTTGTGATCTCACCACAGCTTTCACCTTAAAGGCCAGCAAGGCTTGACGGGTTCCATGGCCCCACTTCAGAAGCATCAACAAAACAACAGAAGATGCACCCAGTTTAACACAAGAACATAGAAAAATAGGATTGCCACGTTAATAACTATGAAACTATTTCAACGATAATGATGAGGAATTATAAGAGAAATTAAAGCCCATGATATGCATTCAGTGAGTAATTTTCAGAAGTATAGCTAGTCATCAATACAATACAGAAAAACTCAAGAATAGTCACACGAAATACAGCACTATAAAGTACATAAATGGCGTAGCACACAAAATAGGGAACATTTCATAAAGAAGCAAACACTACCTGGCAAGCTTCCGATTCTCACCTCAGAAAAAAAGCGGGCAAGAAAGAGAAGGTTATTTCGATAGAAAAATCAGCAGCCGCGTTTCAGTGGCGCCGGAATGTAGTAACACTCGTGTATTTAGACTTATTGGCGCATCAATGAACTTCAGCTGCCTGTTCCGTAGGATTTTTCTGACAAGATTGGCCGTTCGCTGATTGTCTTGTATGAACGAAATCTGCACTCCAGAACCCCGTGGGAAGAATGCGATAAGATGGGTGAGTTATAAGTGCGCAAAACCACTTCGGATTTGCGAAAGTCACTCTTTCTGCACTTTCTTGGGGAAAGCGATTTGAAAGAATGAACTCTCCCGAGTCTAAAGGACTGGACGCAGATGAGCGAACGTTTAAGATGTCAGTGACAACAGGTTATGTCACGTGACCTTGATTGCGTCCCCTTGTTATCATTTTACAACGTAACTGGACGACCCTACGGGGACGCCGTGTGTTGCTGCAAGAGGGATGCTCAGACGATTTCTGGAATGTTCCTACCTCTCAGAAAGCTCTACGCGCTACCTTAAAAGCTTCACTGGTAAGCTTGGAGCTATCATAATAATTCGTGCACTACAACGCATAATTCTTTCTCTTCATGGCGTGCGAAGAAGTTGCCAAAAACGCACTTTCTTTTCTCAAGCTCAAACGGTTTGTCACGAATGTTCTCGTTCAGTCGAAAGTTCGTTAACTTTTCGGGGTATACTTTTAACGGCCGCGACAGCTGACTTGAGCTGTTATAATCCAATGACATCATTTTCCAGTAGCTAAAGCCATATTTCTGACCCTTGGTATATGTTTATAGTTCGTTCAGAACTTACCAGAACTCGCGTGCCAGCTACCAGAGTGCGACGGTAGGTGTAATAAACTGTTTATCATTAGGAGGTAACGCCTGTGCAAAGGACCTTAAGGGGAACAATTCATAATCCTATCTTGAAGCTTATGGACATAAAACACCCGAAGGCGAACTTCGATAACTGAGAACGACGAAGTTTCATAACCTATCAAGCACTCCACGAATATGCCCTCAATGGATAAGAAGCCCATCGACGCATGTAACGCTTATCAACCAGCACACGCGTCTGTGTATACGCAGTTAAGGAAATCCCTAAACTTGCATCGGTGCTGCGGACCCATCGGCCAGGACTATCGTCAAGCCTTTGGGCAGGCTGGCTAGCCGGGGAGCGTTAATTAAATCCAGGGCGGCCCTTTAATCACCGTATACTGACCGTGATGGTGTCTCCACGCGATATGGTCTCGCCTCTCTGGAGTGTTCGGGGACCGCGTGCGCGGAGTTATTAAATTTGTCACTCACACGAGCTCGTGGCGGCATCGTAGCGAATGAGCCCGATAAATGAGCCGTGACAGCGTCCACGCGCAGCGACGGTGGAATAGCCGCGCGTCCATTCCCGGCCTCGGGTATACCTCGGGGCATCTGCGGCCGCGAGAGTTCATTAAGTGGCCGAGCGAGCACTAGAGAGCGCGACGTCTTGCGGAACCACGATGCGGTATCGCTCGCTCCCACGCCGTGCGTTCCCGACGTTGGGATGGTGCAACGGCAGTGACGGGGAGTTGATTTTGACAAGACCCGTCTTTGGCACGTGCTGCGTGGAGACGACCGGTTGTAGTTCTGGCACAGTCATTCGGAGGTTGTTTGGTTTTAGCTAACCCTATTTTCAGCGCACGTCCCCTTTCTACTCATAAACCCGGCCGTCCTGTAGTATACGTGAACTTCTCGGGTGAAGGCGACCGTCCGATAAACCTTCGTAAGCTATATGACCTGAAGGCTTCGAACCTGCCGGAGTTGAGACGCTCGCGATGTAATGAACGAGAAGAAAGAGGGAACCGAGGGACTCAATTTCTGTTTCACGTTTTCCCAAACTGTTCCTCGTGTAATCTCCCAAACTTCATTTCTCCGTGCAGTCCATTTTTACAGAGTGACGCGCACTCTGGCGGAACTTTGTTCAGAACCACTGTCCGACCCCTCTGACGTCATGTTTTATTCCGCGACAGTCTATATACGTCTCCCTTTACGGCTACCTCGTCGTCGTGCATTATTCAGCGCTCGCACGCCCGGTGTTTTCCGTGAAACTCCAAACAGAGCCCGTCTCTGCCCGTTTTGAGCGACATCCATCACAGTCACATTTAAATAAGAAAGGGCCCCGCCTCCTCATTATGACCGGCTCCGTGAAACGCCCGCATCTAAAACGCGCTAATTATATTGAAAGCACTCCGTAAAGATGTCCCGTAAGCACTTCTTTTCTAGCTATCCTTATCAAAAACGTACGGTATCTCCTCACTCTCCTTTTCCCTTCTTTCCCACGCTATCCCCCGGGGGAGCGTATACACAGCACAGAACGTGGGAAACTGGTGGAAAGCGTCTAAGCAAGCAGGAAAAAAAAAAGGAGGATGCTGATGCAGGAAGAAGCGGCAATGAGAGGGACACTAGTTGAACTTGGCAAACATTGGACAGTGATGGATGACGCGCAGTGAGCTGAACTTAAACGAGCTAAGTGGAGTCGGAGGGAGGGGGGTAGTCAGCGCTGCAGCTCACCTTCCGGGGGAACCACGTTTCCCGAAGTCCCGCGGCGGTTGCTCCCCATGGGGATCGCAAGCGCGCGATCTGCAGTCTGAGCGTGCGTATACGCTGGCGTAGCAGCCGTAGGAGTGGAGGTGCTCACAAAACGGCACGACACGGCGTAAGGATTTTTTGTATTTTTGCTTCTTTAGCGCTCGATAATAACCGAGACGCGCCGAGGGATCGCCGAAGTTAAATGGTGCATACTAAACAACTTCGCTTTCCAGCCACACCCGCGAATTGATATTCCCTAACGACTGAGAAATATTGCCCTTCGGCGCACGGTCTCAGCTGATGTCTCAATTGGAACTGCTAGGAAGCTTTTAAGGATAAGTGTAGTCGCGCAACTCGGAGCAACGCAACAGCAGATGAAATTTTGATTTCTTATAGTGGAAGGTGGTCTCGCCCACGCCATGGTAGTGTCCGATAAATGGCGTTCACAAGACGGAGTCTTCATTTTCATTGCTTTATTAAGTAACGACGTCATATATTCGATAAGAATCTACGGCAGTATTCGCTTTCACGTTACGCATTACGCTACGTTATTTTCTGACATTCACTTACGTAAAGAACGTGAATGTCAGGAAAAATAAAAAAGTCTGCGCACCAATTTGTATTACAAATAATTTCACTTAGACACTACAGCGAAGGGAACATTACATGAAGGCAAGCGTAGTAGTGTAAATTTTATTGTGTAAGTTCGTAATATTGAAGTAAAAAAAGGAAACAATTTCTGTTTTTATTAATTGATAATATTTTTGCGTTTTAAGGAGTGTGTATCCGAGGGCCCTTAGTTTTGATCCGTATTCTTCAAAACTCTTTTGCTGCACCATGGAATTTATTCAGGACAATACTCGTCTTTTTTGCCCCGCCTCAACAGTAGTAAAGACTGGAGGCGCTGCTTTCTTTATCCTCGGAGGTAGGGGGGGGGGAGGAAGTAGCTACACCGAAACTGAGCTTTACTATATCCTTCTTCTGTTTGTGATATGTCGTTGTAATCACGCGTACATCTCCGTCTCGTGTTGTTGTTGCCGAGTCAGCGTCGCCATGTCACCTCCTCACCCCCCCCCCCCCCCACTAATCTCTCGTTACCACATGGCGAAGTAAAAAATTAGGCAAAAACAATAGACGCTGATCGACAGCGAACAACCGAGAGTTTTCAGAAAGTTATTCGCTTCAGAAAAAAGAAAAAAGGAAACGTGCTCGAAAGCGTATATCGGTTAGAGTTAATTAGCATTCGTTGATCATATGCGTGCTTCTTGCCGAACAGAGCTGCTAATCCGCATGGAAATGCAGCGATAATAGACGTGGTTATATGATGTAAGCCGATCTGCCATATTTCTCTGGTAGTCAGAGCACCAGGTCTGGAAGGCGACTGCATCTACCCTCTTCTGCCGCCGTAGTGCCTTCCCGTAGCCGTTACAGGCACGAGAGGGGGGTTGTCCTGCTCATGAACTCCGCCACAATATTTAAATAATGCCTAAACAATTTATCACGACAGCACGCGTTACTGAGAGCTAGATCGTACCTATAGGAAACCCCACAGGCTATGTTTAGGAGCCTCCGCATCGGCGTCCGGTGACGCAGCCGCCCCGTGACTTTTGTTTGGGTTAGAGTGAGCGCCCTTTGTGTGGTCGGTAAAGGGTTCCAACGAGCGTCGAATAACACTCACGAAAATGGGCAACAAAATCAGAGAGATATTCGCTTTAAAAGAAGACTTCGTCGATACCCTCCACTCGCTACCGAACTCACGCACTGGCGGCTACAAAGCTTTAGATACAGTCGAGCTTTAAAGGTGCGTGAAACACCTTGCGTATGATAGAAATGATGTAGAGCCCGAAATAACGCAAGGGGTCTAAATAGAACGCTGGGTTTTGCGTGCGGCGAGTGATTTGGATACATTACTTCTCAAAACTATCCTATGCTAAGTCGGGGCTCGCACACGGCAACCACTGGGCTATTGAGAAATATTCATGCTGGAACGTCTGTGTCAAATTTTCTGGCGTTGCGCATACTCCGAGAGTGTGCGGTTTCGATGCCCAGCCACGGCATCAACGTTTCGATGGGGTCTAAATGCAAAAAAAAAAAACACCCATGTACATAGATTTAGGTGCACGTTAATGAACCCCAGGTGGTCGAAATTAATTCGGAATCGTCCACTATACGGCGTGCCTCATGACTGTATAGTCGTTCTGACGCGTAGAATCCCAGAATTTACTAATATTACTATTAAGACTTCACAACATACAATGTGCAGTCATGGGATGTCGTGTAAATAGAAAATATGTTCGAAAAAAAAAGCAGCGACGGTAACATAAAACAAGAAGAATAATAAGAAAAACTACAACGACAAACGACAACGAAAATCCTAGGACAACGCACCAGGTATGTGGCTGGTATGTAAAAACGTCACCACTTCAGCTCCGTTTCGCGCGCCCTCTTTTTACCTGTTTTCCCGAGGCCCGCAGTCGCCGGAACTGGATGTTGGGGGGGGGGGGGAGGGTCGGATCTCTAACGGCGCAGGTAGCGAATTGCCCGCCGAGGCTAAAGATTTTTTTCCCTTCCTTTCTCCCTAATGAATGAGCCTCCGGGAGTTCTCGGCTCCAGACGGGGACCGTAATTGCGTTACAAAGGAACGCTTTCAAGATTTCCTGTCTCAGATTCGAGAAAAGAGCAGTGGAGAAGCAAAGAGGTAGAGGAGAACGGCAAAGGTTGGGGATCGGAAAACCGAGGTTGCCGCCTAGTGCGCGAGAACCTTTGCAGAGTCTGCCTTGAAGAGTTTAAAACCCATCACTGTCGAGGCTGTTTATTGTCGAGAGTTTGACATGCGAACCGGCTAAGTACTGCTGGCGTTGAAAGAGCACTGGGCGAACATGCTAAAGTTTAACGTCCAATACTCAGTAAGCGGGGTGTGGAAATGAGTGACACGGAATGTGTAAAGTCGTGCGCTGTGGAGTTTAATATACTGATGTCAAGTTCTGGCAACAAATGAGCGAGGGCAAAGCCAAGAGAATAATGTAAACGGGAAAAACCACGTGTAGATGCGAAGCAGCGGCGAGGTGGTTCGCTTGAGCGAGAGATGGTGTAATTTTGTTTAGGAGCTGGCGTCGTGGAACGCAAAGAGGAACGCTACGCGCCTCGTGTCGTCCCTTTAGCCTGGCCGTAAATTCTCACAGGGCGAGCGGAGAACGCGGTCGACAGGCGCGCGAGAGGGGGGAGCAGAGAGGGGGAGGGGAGAGGAGGTGTGTTGAGAGGGTCTGCGCATGCGCAGTAAGGGTGGTCCGGACGCACACCACCGGATTGAACTCGGCCATAAGCTGCTTCGCATCTCAAAAATGAATGGTAGGAAGCCGAGCCCACTCGCTTGTAATCTACATACTGCGAAGTTCCGTTTCGCGGCGCGTCGGAGTTGTTCTAGCTAGGCAAGACACTTCTTTTGTTCCACTCTCTGTTGCTCTGTTAGATTTCCATCCATGTTGGAGAAGACGGTAATGAATTTTTTTAACGCAACCAGTCCCTTAATAGTGAGGCATCATAGGGGGTTGAAAGAAGCAACCTGGCTTTCTATGCGCCATTTGTTTTGGGCACCCGTAATTCCTTGGAGGCGTGCATCGGAAACAGCCAGGCAAGCAACACCCAGGCAGTCAACAGGAAAGATAGTGTGAAAGATAGTGTGCGTCCTCTGTACCAACTGTTTCTGTTCCGGTGATGCAAGCAGATGCATACCACCTTATATGGACATGCCAAGGGTTACAGTCGGAACGCTCCCGTCATCTCCTTCAAACTGGCCTTTGCTACAGTGACACAAACAGTTTTGACCGATGGATACATGACAACACATTCCACAAGACACTTCATACACTTCACTTCATACACAACACCGGCCTAAGGGCGCACATTTAATACAAATATACAAACAAATATTATGCCTTAAGGGCAAGTCTATGTCGCAAATAATAAAAAAAAGTGCGCGTCATCTGCCCACAACAAACCCTTTCACCGTTCTGGACACGATAAAAGCGTTCCAACAACAAAATCATAAAAAGAAGTGCAATAAGGAGAGACGTTACGTTAAACAAATAAGAGAGAAGAAAAGGAAAAAGGAAAGCGGGAGAAACACTGTAACTAAGAGGAAAGTAAAGCGCCACTTGTCCCTGGTTTTCGCGAACAACACACCGCGCGCGTTCCCGCAATCGGTTATCGATCCCAGTTTGACAGCTTTCACAATTTACGGCCTTCTCGGTGACACTCACAGCGTCCTCCATTACTCTCGTTACAAAACAGCCCGCCTATCCAGAATTCTCGCCGCCACAGAACCCGAGTTGGAACAAGCCACCAACAGTTACAAATACGAGGCTATTTCTTTTCCTCGGCTAACACGAAGGAAAGTAAAATGTTTTCAAAGTAAACGAGGACACTGCTAAACCCATGTCTATCGGTGGCTTGCACCTCTCTTTTTCATTTAATTCTACAGACACCTTAAGCTTCTTTTTTCGGTTTCTATTTTTTTTTTTGGCATTTCCCGCTAGTCTTAGACCAGGCGGAAAATAAGTTACCTGCGTCCTGTCTCCGCGCACAATGGCTGCAACCGGCGCGACAGCTTGGCGTTTTTCTACATGGCGCTTTCATGAAATGTGGCTCCTTGCCGAAATGTCTTTTCATCGTTTTTCTTTAACTTACTGTCTGAATTGGATCTTGCGGTTCTTTTCGGAAGCTCCAACCGAAGGACAGTTTAGGCGCGAAGTTAGGGGCCGTGACAGCGGCTGGTAAATCGAACGAAGCAGTGACAGATAGTCGCGGACGAATCCGGGGTTATACGAGCGAAACTTGGAATTGCGGAGGCTCCTCTCTAAGGCATGTCTCAGGACCTTGCTAGATGGCTCGTGTAGAACCGAAAAAAGGCAGATGAACCTAATGTAGCGTTCAGGCTAAGACGATTCGTGAAAACACGCCTTGCTTATACGTCACTTCGTCGTAAGTTTTTTTTTCGAGCTGCCTTGGCGGATGTTAGAATTATATTACCACAGGCAATTAAGCTTTACTGCAGACTCGCTAAGCGATGACGAAACGATGCGGCAAGCCTACTCTGCTTTGTTTAGCGTGGCTTTGAAATGATTCTCTCCTTTAAGGCCTCTCTGTTGCGTGAACGACGCTGGCCTATGTGCGAAGCTTTGTTTGGCGTAGGTGTCGCATGATACCGGATTAAGTATCCGGTATCACTCGGATACTTACTCACAACTCCTGTCGCGGAGTACGTTGCCATGCTTAAGTCAAATAACAAAGAAAAGCGGTCGGGCGTTAGTATTTTGGTACACTCACCCAAATGTTCAAGGACATGCAATGTGTGGTAGCTACCGTTAAGCCGATGAAAGGCTTTAGGAGCAGTAGCTCTGTGTGTTTGATGCGTAACGCCAACAGTGGATGTGGTACATCATATAGAAGCTTTCCTGCTTTAGGATACCTGACGTATGTGGACATAGAAGAACGTGAGTGTTTTAATGATGTTATGAAGCTGCGCTTCATCCATTTTCGGAGAATCATGCAGTGGCATACGTGAAAGGGTTGATCGTGCCTAGTTTTCAAACAGGTAGCACAAGAATTTTTTTATAGCCGTGTTTTAATTCTTGCCTCAAATTTCTTTAAAGTATGTATTCGTGTATTCATTTTTGCTGATCTCACACCTGCTGCCTGGTCATTCGAAGCCTTTCGAACACGTTATCAAGTGCACTACTGCTCTTTCTTGGGCATTTCTGCGTCAGTCAGATTGAGAACAGGACACGAAGCAAGAGTCAGGCTGTAATAAGCTTTATGACAAAAACGCAAGCTCCCACACCCCGACTTACTCATTCATTCGCTCGCTAATCCATTTATTTCCTTACTCATTCATCCGCTTACGCATTGAGTTGCTCACTCGCTCACAACAGTGTTCATTGATTAACTCACTCACTCACTCACTCACTCACTCACTCACTCACTCACTCACTCACTCACTCACTCACTCACTCACTCACTCACTCACTCACTCACTCACTCACTCACTCACTCACTCACTCACTCACTCACTCACTCACTCACTCACTCACTCACTCACTCACTCACTCACTCACTCACTCACTCACTCACTCACTCACTCACTCACTCACTCACTCACTCACTCACTCACTCACTCATTACTCGCTAATTGGAACAGGTACTCACACATGTATACGTACAGGCAGGCAGGTATACGTATAAATGATGAGCGTAGTGGTACTACGCTAGCCAATTTGTGCTCAGGAACTTTTACCTCTCGCGCCGAGTCCGCCGATAGGCTGGCGAAGCGCCCGAGCGCGAGAACCGCGCGTCCGCTTTTCACGCGTTACAAACGCCTTGTCGCCAGCGCGCGCGTAGACCTGGACGCGCGCGCGGGCACACAGGCGCAAATTAGCTCGTTCTTCCTAATCAAACAGAGCCCGTGCCTCCTCAACGCCGGGGCTGGCTCGGCTCCGAGGCCGCAAGGAAAACAGCCGCGGCGATGTTCGCAGCGAGCGTAAACGCAAACGAGCGCTGGCATTAGCATGACGGCGCGCCGCGAGACCCGTCGTTTTCGCGCTCCTTCATAAACCTAATTAACCGCGCGGCGCTCGCGTGGCGCGACGCCCCGCGTTCTCGTTTCTTTTTTCTGTTTCCCGGTTTTAGCGTGTTGCTACGCCTCCGTGTTCTACGGTATTTCTCCAGGTACGGCGATATATGTAACTCGAGCCGCCGAAATGTTCGTCTCTTGCCTCGGGGGCCCCGTTTGCGCTACACCAAAACCGAATGAGTAGTTGCTTTCACGCTCAGAGGGCGCTGGAAACGTAAGGAGGGTGGAGTAGGTTTGAGCGCCGCCGCACATGTTTCACTAGCCCCGGCGGCAGCTTCCCTTTCGAGTTATAAGTATGGTTTGTACGCATCTATCCTACATAAACACATCAGATTATGTAACGCGTGTTAAGGTGCCTACGTCTAAGGGAGTAGCTTTGACCTGGGAACGCGCGTCAGCACGTTCTTTTCAACACGCTTCCTTCGTAGTTTTTTTAAGGGACTGTGAGGGAACGCAGATATATCAGCCTGAGATGAAGGCAATACTGTGTACAGCCGTAGCGAGCTGAAGCTTAGTTAAAAACACTATGCTGTTTGCTTGTCTGGAACGTTTCTCTTTTTAATTTTTTCGGGGGGTGGGGGGGGGGGTGTATTTCGTGTAGGTATAAGCTGAAAATCCGTGACAAGCACTTCTTTTCCAGTGGTGTACTTGCTTGAGCGAAGCTTTTCAGAGGCGCTTGATTTCTTCGTATCGTTGTCCGTATGCAAAAAAAAAAAAAAAAAAAAAACCTCTAGTGTCCTCTAGGGAGCAGTGCGAGAACTAACTTTAACGTTCTTCCTTCTACCACTGACAGTAGTTGTTTTATCACTTTAATGCTTCAAATATGTATTTGTCAATTAAGCTGGTGAATTCCCTGGTGGCCTCTAGAGAGTAGTGGAAGTAATGCATAAAAGCGACAAAAACTATTCAGTGCGTCTTTCGTCGCGTCAGTAGAGTCGAGACGCCGCGTTGACACGGTCGCTCGTATATGTCAAGTAAAGGGCGGCCGTGCATTCAGAGAACGTCCGAAAAGCATCGCGCTTATGAAGAACTACGACGAGAGCAGAGACGGGAGCGAGCCCGTTGGTCACCTCCACAAAGAGGAATGGTTTCTAGACTTTTTTTTTTTTTTGAAGTTACAAATTGCGCTCCGAATCTCCCACTAGTTGATCATTACTGCGCACCGGCCGCTGTCAAGACTAATAATGCAAATTCTATTGTAACGGGACCCGTAAATGAGGTTAAGTAGTGGTTTATTTACAGGGGATGGACGGCAAGTGCGTGCCGGTACTGCGCGTCGTTCTTCTCTTCTTCACACCTTTATTCTTGTTGTCGCTGCTGCTGCTTCGTGGTCATCACGAAGTTTCGCGCAAGTATATTCATGGCGTTTTACAGACAGTTCTAGCTGTGACTGCAGGGTGTATTTCTTCTGTAGCAAACTGTAACATACCGAACATATTGCCTAATACAAAACACTTCTCAAGTCGCTCGAGTAGAAACTGCGAACTTTGATCAAAAGGGCGCGGTCGTGAGTGCCGGTGCGCGCGCTATCTCTTGAAGGACATCAGTAGTGGACTTCTATGGCCCTGTACGTGCTGCGCTCTCATCGCTTACTTCACAGTGAGAGGTGAGACAGCACGAAAACATCTTCGCTCCATGGAGCGGCCGTATTCTCTTACATAAGCGTTTTATAGAGTTACGCGAAATCGGGTCCAAAAGAGTTAGCTGCTAGCATTACTTCGTATAACGTTCCAATTTGTTTCTATCGCGTTCACTGCGTCGGTATTGCGGCGAAACTGGCTTTTTTTTTTTCGTTTTACTCTTTAATGCTCTTTAATGCGGAATTCCCAGCGTGTTGCATCACTTTTTGTTATTCATTTAGCTGCAGCGAGATTACTGCCACTTTCTGGACGCATTAAGTGAAGTTTTGCCGTTAAGGTATCGAAGGAACGCGTTTCTTCTGTACGCGTGATAATATTCGCAGTTTCGTTCACCGGATTGCTTTCGCATGCTCATCATATTTGGCGTTGATGTACTTGCATTCTTAACGCTCAATCGTCAAAGCTCGAAATGAAAGCGTCCGATAAGACATTACGAATTAGTGCGTGCTATGCCTGAAAGTAGCCCGCAAGCATTTTCTTCAGAACGCCTTTCTTGCCGGAATGCGGCATCATAAGATAGTACTGAAACAGAGAAAGGTATTTTTCTTTTTCGAGAAATAAAAGCGGCACCAAGAGGTGACAAAAAAAAAAACATTTTCAGGACCTGATTATACTAGGACAATGCCTGCTTCGAATGTTTTTTTAAGAGCGCTTCTCGCAAACATTTCTAGAAATGAAGCGGTCCTTCTTATTGAGTCCATTCTTCAAACAGGAAAAGTATTGCCAGAAACAAAACTTAAGCTAATGACCAACTTAGGAAGGAAAAGAGATGGCCTCATTTCAAGCTTCTTTCTTTCTTTCTTTCTTTCTTTCTTTCTTTCTTTCTTTCTTTCTTTCTTTCTTTCTTTCTTTCTTTCTTTCTTTCTTTCTTTCTTTCTTTCTTTCTTTCTTTCTTTCTTTCTTTCTTTCTTTCTTTCTTTCTTTCTTTCTTTCCGACATTCCCTCGCTAACTACACCCAGTTTCTTTGTCTCAATGGCGTAATTCCAAATCGTGCTGATATGCTCTCTCCGGCGCACGCATTAGTGCGCGCATTAAAAAACAAAAAAAAAACCCTTATGTCACTTCACAAGCGCTTCGCAACGGCAAAACCCAGTGGTGCCTGGTCGACCAAAGCGGCGGACACCACGAAGTGGGAATCCATTACGAAGCATCTCCCACCAGAAGCACATTGCAGATGAGCGCGAAGGAGGAAAAGGAAAATTAAAATTATAGTCAGGTAAAGGGAAGAAAGAAGCTTTACTGTTGGGAAACAAAGAGCGCAAAGTTCTAAAGCATGCTGGCATATAATGCTATACGAAGAAAGACTGAGAGGGATAAATCGAGCAGGTACAGGGAAGTTGGAACGTTAGCAAAGCGGCGCGGTGTGTACGCACCTCTCACGGGTGCAGTTATATACGAAAAGTAGCGGTGGCCGCTGGTGGAGAGATGTGTGGACGCAGGAGGAGAGGGTGCTGGTGCCAGAGTGGTTCAAGCGGCACCATAGACAGGCTGCGCGCCGCAGGAAGGCAACGGTAAACGCGTGGCCTGTCCGGTACTCGCTGGCCGTGCGTCCTACAGATTTACGACTTCCGACGGCACGGCCGAGAAGAATGGCCAAGCGCACGGCTGTCTCGCAGTACGCGAGACTGTATATATAGCTAGCCGCGAGCAAAAAAAAAAATATGGAACGAACGGAGCCGCGGCGGCTACAGCTGAAAGTTGTGTTGTTTGTGCGTTATCGGTATCTTACGCGAATAAATAAGGAGATTTTTGGCACCCAGAGATGGCGCCGGTTGCTCCTTTGCTTTCCTTTCTTTTAGTTATATTTTTTGCACAAAAGAAATGCTGAAATATATCGCGAGTCAACGCGACAATACAGTGGTGAAATGGAACGCTTTATAAAATGGCATTACTGGGAGTCCGCTTACACGAAATGTCGCTGTAAAGAAGTGGAGCTATATTGCAGTTAGCAACCCTTTTTTTTTTAGGAAGGGAGATATAGGAAGAGGGAATGAGGAAAAAGCAATAGGCAGACAAGAACGATAGATAGATAGATAGATAGATAGATAGATAGATAGATAGATAGATAGATAGATAGATAGATAGATAGATAGATAGATAGATAGATAGATAGATAGATAGATAGATAGATAGATAGATAGATAGATAGATAGGTAGGTAGGTAGGTAGGTAGGTAGGTAGGTAGGTAGGTAGGTAGGTAGGTAGATAGATAGATAGATAGATAGATAGGTAGGTAGATAGATAGATAGATAGATAGATAGATAGATAGATAGATAGATAGATAGATAGATAGATAGATAGATAGATAGATAGATAGATAGATAGATAGATAGATAGATAGATAGATAGATAGATAGATAGATAGATAGATAGATAGATAGATAGATTAAAGGAGAGAGCACCTCATGGCCTTCGGCGTATATATGGAGAGGACGCCATTGAATTCGCAGCACGCCCCGGGGCGAGGCGTCAGCTGCGCTAAAGGTTATGCGATCCCTCCGGGCCCGAAAGGCAATACTAAATGTCGCGCGGCGCACTGAATCCGAGTTATGAACGGTACTTTCGGCGACCCGCGCGTCTCTTCTCGCGACTCCAGCGCCGCGGGACGTCTTTGATTATGTTTATTATGCGCCTCGTATGACTTCGCGACACCCTTCGTCGTCAAAGGGCATTCTCTGCGTACCTCTCTCCCGCGGTGGTGTACACACTCGCGAGATTGAGTGTCACGACTGATGAAAAAGAATGCTCCGGGAAAATGTGCACGGCCCATACGGATGGCAATTGTCGCGGTGTGTACCTGTGAGACACGAAGCACGGAGGGTTGAATGGGGAGTGCAGACGTGCCTTATGCGTTACTTACGAAGCTGCGGCATCGGCGAGACTGAGACAGTCGCGTCTGACTTGGAAGCTGAATATTTTGTTCTTCTCCGATTCGTCTGCAGAGAGAAACAGAAGATTGACCTGTTTCTTTATTTCTTGCTAGGGTTAAGGCTTGGGCAAGTTGGTTCATTGTGCAAGGAGGGAAAACAGCGCGAATTTTTGGACGATCCCAAAAGGGAGACAGACGACGACAGGCAGCGCCTGTCGTCGTCTGTCTTCCTTTTGTGTTCGTCCAAAAATTCGCGCTGTTTTCCCTCCTTGTTCTTAATTTCTATTGGTGTGTATAAATTTTTGGTGTTGTTGCAGCGTCTGATTCTACCTTTATTCGCTATATTTAAGCAGCACAATTGCGCTTAATTTTCTTTCCCGAGACGGGCAATATTATTTGCTCTGAAACTTGAGGGATGAAAGTTGTCCCTATATAAATGGCGTTAATTGTTAGTACTGAAGCCACCCAAATGCAGATCTTTCGGCAATTACTCGGCATTTCTTGCTTTACAAGTCGCGGTTCACAATGGCTCGCTTTACTGTTGATCAGCACGTCCGCCTCGATGGTAGCTAGTGGTTACGGTGCTGGGCTGTTGACCCAAAGGTCACGGGTTCGATACCGGTCGAGGCGGTCGCATTTCGATGCAAGAGAAATGCTAGAGGCCCGTGTGCTGTACAATGTTGGTGCACGTTAATGAACACAAAATGGTTGAAATTTCCGGTTGCCTCCGCTAAGACGTGTCTCATAACCATATCGGGGTTTCGGCACGTAAAATTACAGGTATTATTATTACTGCTGATCATTCGTGATACAGGCATTCAGCCAGGCTAATACTGCTAGCACATTCGGCTTACTGCATTCTCTGGCCAAGCGGCCAGACCATGAGGATTTTGTGCAAATTATTGTTCGGGGTTTACGCACCAAAACCGTGATATGATCTAGCATTTCGCTTCCATCGAAATGCGGCCGCCGCGCTCGGGATTCGATCCCGCGACCTTCGGGGTCAGCAGTCGAGGACCATAACTACTAGACCACCGCAGTGGGTAGGATTTCGTGCATAGATGTCAAAGAGCGAGCGAGCGAGCAAGAGAGATATAGTTTAATAAAACTTGTACTAGAAAAGAACAAGCAGTGATGGCAGTGGAACGGACAACTAACGAAGGTGTGATTAAAAGAAAAAACACCCTTCTTCAAACAAATCCTGGTTGCCGTTGTCCACTCCGGAGGGGCAACGAGCTGCGGTAACGAGGCTGGCAAACAAGCCTCCCCGGGTGCAAACAGGACCATACCACGCCGCGTGCCCCAATTACAAGCGCCCCATCAACGCGCAGTGAAAGCCGTTGATTTCTCCGCTTCCCTACTCGCTGGTGCTCTTGTAGCCGGCGCAAAACCTCTTATGCGCAGGCGAGTATACGGTTAATTAGGCCAGACCAGTACTAAAATTAACCGTATCCGCGAACATGGAATTTTCGCTCCGCAAACGTGGTGTACACACGCTTAACTTTGCCCTGCATAGGACAGCGGTCACTTTAGAAGTGCGAATGTTTTAATTGTCACGTAGACGCACATGCGCACTCTAGTTCTCAGAAGATGAAGTTGTCGATGATGATGATGAGGAGGAGGATGACGATGAAGAAGGAACGCACGCATTTCGACTTCAGTACTCCGAGAAAGAGAAGATGAGGACGATGCAGACTAGGACGAAGTGAAAGAGATAACCATCATCATGTTACTAATGAAGTTGTGACGATGACGAAGTGGTTGTTGATGATGATAATGAAGAAAAGTGGGTGTTCTTGAAGTGTTACGTCATCATCGCGCCATCTTCAATAGAACAAGCCTTTCTTTTTTACTTCGAAACTGCGATTTTATCACCGGGCTGCTATTGGAGACAGCGGAACACGCACTCTTACTGCCTGCCTCAATATGAACGTGAACAGTAGGAATTGACTTCTTCGTTGGCGCCGACTATGAGCAAGCGGTGGAATGAAAAAAACGTGTTGTCAGTCTTCTACCGGACGCAACATCAACGAAGTAAGCTGTTGAGGCTCTCATAATTCTTCATTATTGCAAGCGTGCGTTCGAGGCTGCGAGCGGGCCCTTCGAATGCAAACATGAAAAATATACTTGCATTTTATTGTGCTGATTCTCGTTTCTCATATTTCTTAATCTGTCCCCTCCTTCAGAGACATGTAGCAGGTTAAGGAACTTTTACCACAGGTACAAGTACCTGCGTTTTCTGTAATAAATTCTACTTTGTATCTTTCGCGGTTTGTTCTGATTGTCTACTAATCAATACGTTTCTATTACTACGAAAAACTGCGCAAATTAAACAGGGACAGGGAAGACACACGCACAGGCGCAGATTGAAGGAAACACAAATATATAACAGCAAAAACCACGCTTGTGCATGGTTTTTCCTGTTATATATTATGCGCTTGTGCGTGTGTCTTCCCTGTCCCTGTTAAGTTTGCGCAGTTTTTCGTAGTAATGGAGTACCAACTCGCCAGCGCCATGTCCTTTTAACGTTTCTATTCCATGCTTCGTTTCCCAACCACGGTGCTTTCATTTTTGTTCACGGTGCACTATATTCTTACGCCTGCAGGGCTCGGCGACGCTCTGCAAAGGAATTCGGCTGACCGTGGCGTAAACCAGCGCAGCCCGAGAGACGTTCAACCGGCCAGATCGACCACGCTCAACAACAGACTACGCAAGATGCTCGTTGAGGTGAGTGCTTTGTCGCTTTCATTCGAGGCTTTCAAATGCTTAACGAATTTCTTCGTACTTGATTCCGTCTGTTTCAAAACGTGAGGTCAGACTGATAATCTTACAACAAACCTTTTACAACCGCTGCAGATTTTTATATTGACAAACCATAAATGTGAGCGAATGTGAATAGCCAAAGTTATACCTAAATGCTGTTGGAATCGATGGTACAAGTGTCTTATATTTGTCAGACGTGACACAGGGATAAATACCTCCCTTTCGCTCATTTACCGCAAAATCGCGGGAATAAGGAGGCTGTTGTTCAAAAGGACAGGCTGATGGGCTAGTTGGTAGTGCATAAATCAGAAGAGTAGCGCAAAGAAACACACGGACGGCGACAGGTAAAGACGGGACACTGTTGTCCACGCCCATCTTTCATATGCGCGCGCAAGGATCTCCATGGCGAGTTGGGGGGGGGGGGGTTCGCCGCTGCGCCCCCCCCCTCTTCCCGACCTCTTCCCACTGAGGCCCCTGCGATGAGAACACAGTGCAAAGACAAGGTAATAATAGAGGGGGAGGGGTTGGGTAGGGGTAGGCTCGACCGCCCTCACCCCTCTCCTGTGCGCAGCCTATGCCTTCTTTATCCTGACATACACCGCCACCATGTTGCTCTCTTTTCTTTGCGGTTGTCTAAACGTTGCAAGCTCTGTTGTCTTCTTTTCTGACACAAAAAAAAAAAGACTGTACGGTCGATCGTTCGTTCAACATTTCCACAAACATTGCTCCACTTTTCTCCAACACGTTTCAAGCTAAAATCTGCTGCTGCTCGTGCGATAAACGCGCGTTCTCATTCAGGAAACGATGTTACGGCGCAAAATACTTATATGTACTCTTTCTGTAGTACAAGCGCGTGAGCACTCCTTGAATATGTGTATACCTGACCCAGCGTATACAGCACCTATCCACTCAGGCTTCTCTAGAGCGACGCGCATCAGCCGTGCAGCTGGCCCGCCGCAGCCGTGCATATCAGGTTCTGCACCGATAACGACGGGATGCAGGCTAAACGGGAGGCATAGGGAAGGTGCGCGGCTTCTCGAGCGGAGCTCCGCCTGTCGGAGATAGGAAACACTTTCGGCATGCCTGTCGGAGCCACGACACGGTGGGAGCGGCGCAGAGCTTTCGCAAGAAATCGCTGATACATGACGGTATAGAATACAATGCATAGTTGAAAAAAAATAGAAGTAGGGTTTCTTCAGCCCTATATAAAGAATCCGTTGAGTGAGGAAGGTACACGATCGCCAGGTGGCAGTGGGATAGGTTCTGGTGTAAGGAGAGCGCACTCGCACTCGCTTGCAGTCAGGAACACCTAGAGATAAGAAAAACGCGAACTGGCAGTGAAGTCTGAAGAAGCGTGTTTCGCTTTATCGTTCTTCCTCTCGCGCATTCTGCTTCTTGCTGGACTCAGCGGTATTATAGCGTGCAATTCTTTTCGCAAGAGTTCACTCACGGCATGTGGCAGCAAAGTCAGCAGTACGGCGAGTGCGCAAGCCGATACCCGAGTCACGGCAGGCGCAGGCACGGCACGTTCTCGAGATCCTTTTTGAAGAACGTCCGCTATATCTCATACGGCAGGATCTTACGTTTCGTTTTATATATGTGCCTTCAATTTCTTGGGCTCTTACACTCTTTAGACGGTTGTTCTTTCTCCCTTGGCATCTGACGTGCTTTTATTTAGAACGATGACTAATCGCAGGTGAGAAGTGAACACGTTATACGTGTGTAGATACGCTATTTTTCATGTAAGAGCCTCCAAAGTATTTCTTGATCGATTGCTACGTGATCACTCCTACCATTTTCTTTTAGCTCCAGATTGAGCGGTTCCTGTGTGCTTCCATTTCGTGCACCAGGTTCCCCATTTTTTGCTGAAGAGAAAGCAGATTCTTTTTTTCTGTGGAGGGCCTCTATATTTGTTGTTATTTTCAAAGTGTTGTGTGAATTAGGCAGCGTTTTTTTAAGGCTAAAATAACGTTTGTTCCTGTCTCGAATTATTCCAGCTGATCAGCGATGATTCACTTTGCCACGCATAGCGCGCTAGCCAATATACGAGTGACATACACTAAAGTAAGTACGTGCGTGTTGGACAAATAACTGGCGTCCAAACATTGAAACAAATGAAGGTGGGAAGCCGATTATCACATAAAATGCTTTAAAGATATGTGTCGCACTTACCCCAATTTCTGCCATTGTTGCGCCATTACTAACTTGACCAGCGGCTTTCACGTTGTCTGTTTAAACTCCTCTTGTGTTCGTGTCCAGATTCCTGAATTTGTTTTTCTGAAATGAACTTCTACAAAAAATATCAATGTTTTCTCGTTCTAGCCACATGTTTCCAACCTCCCTAATGGACCTTCCAAACTTCCTAATAGGTTTCCTAGTGGTTATTAGGCTAGACTGCTGACCTGATTGTTCGCGGGATCAAATCCCGGCCGCGGCGGCCACATTTCCGATGGAGGCAAAATGCTAGAGGACTGTATGTAAGATTTAGGTGCACGTTAAAGAACCCCAGGCGATCGAAATTTCCGGAGCTCACCACTACGGCGTCTCTCATAACCATATCTTGGTTGTGGCACGTAAAACCCCAACAATTATTATTAATACACCTTCCGGCTAAATATAATGTACATTAACTTTACAACTATACCGTTACTTCTAATGACGCGTGTTGAACAGCTAACGATTGTCCTTACACCACTCTTTCGGCAGCCGCGGAAGATCGGTAATTATTCCTGTTCAAGGCTACAGGATGCCTTGGCAAAAAACACTGACAGCGAACACGTTACCGCGACAAAACTGCGCCACCGAGGCGTGAAGAAAGAAAAGAAACACGACAAGGCAGTAGCCAAGTGGAGTGCCGCAGGGTTATCGTCTCGAGCACGCCCATCAATTGCCCGACCATTCCCTCTTCATTTCGGGAATTTCCCGGGCCCTCCGCGTAGTACAGTGGGGTACCAGGGCCGAGACGTGGCTTACGCGCAAAGAGAGGGGTGAGCTGACGGATGCCCCTTCAACGGGAAGCCAGGTCACGTATCCGGAAACGGAGGAGATAGGAAACAAAGATACCGAGTCGCCTCGTTGCAGTCCTGATGTATATTCCCCAGGAGCCGCCGATAGTACAGTCTCTCCCAGCAGCATCTTTATTATTCTCTCCGCAAGCTTAGTCCCGCAGGCTGTCGTCTTTGTTTAGCCTGCATCGTAGTGTACTTTTATGACTTCGTTGTTGCTATCTCTCTTCATTGCGAGACAAGGATTGCCATATGGAAGCGAATAAACAAAGCATAGGACCCAGACTTGCCGTCTACGATTTCTTTCTTTTTTTTTTGTTCATCCCCGACCTACATCGCATTGCCATTCCGAGCTCGTAGTCGAGAACGCGCCTTTAAGGAATAGAAATAGAGGGACCGCCATTTATGAATCACGCGTAGCATGTGCTGCGGCAATAGCTATAAGATGGTACAACTGAAGCTCATCATAAATGAAATATAAGAAAGTGGGTGTTTCCTGCTCCAGGAAAGTTAGTTGGCTATTACGCTCAGAACAATGACAGGGCGACCGTATAAACGAGAAAGGATGCGCTAAGCTGTGGTTCAATCGAAAGCCTTGTATGCCATGACAAAAATGACCGTCGGCGACAGCACGTGTGGTACCAAAATGCGGATGGTGTCATACGACATTACGAGATGAGTCATATCAGTCATATGAAATGCGACGACAATGTGACGGGAGGTGCATAAAGCTCCAAGTGTGTGTGTGGGGGGGGGGGGGGGGGGGGGGGGGGGAGCTGATGAATAAAATAAGTTACCAAGAACAAGGTGTCGAAAACGGCTTGCACTTTTGAATTGACTTAGGCGAATGCACGAAGGACCCTTTGAGCTTTTCCTACAAAATTTTGTATGTGAGGGCATGCTCGTGGTCGGGGAAGTGGTTGCTCTATGCGCGCTGCTTCGTGTACTACGTTTTGAATCATGTTCCGTCCGATCACTTTCGTTCGATATTCGGCAAAGTCGTTCGCACTAAAGTTAAACATACTAGTTCATCCGTACGATCTAATTGTAGATGATTCTCATCATGAGTGCCTTTTCGCCAAATGCTATTTTCGACACCTCTTATCCGACGTAGGAAGACCTGAATATAGTGAGGCTAACATAGTCACTTTCCATAAAACTATCTCTCCCGATTTTTATTTCAGTAAAAAATATAGGAGTAGTTGGGTGCGTTGGCATACTGCTCTCCTAAAATTATGGCAACGTTACTTCGACGTGAACGAAGAGGCATAAGGACGGTTTCAATGCTGATTTTTGCTTCTTGACCTATAGTAATGTGCAGCGCGCTTTGGTATCCTTCTGGCTCCGAAATGTATTCATAACATTTCTTTTGTTCTTTTTTTGTTGAAGAAAAATAGCAATGCAGGTGCGTTATGTATAAAATTCACTTTCGTCTCGCCTTTATCGTCAAGCAATCCTAATTGAAAGCAGCGATTCGCTTCCCAGAGTTATACTTAAAGCTTTAAATTTAGAAACGCTCACTTCCCTGACCAGGCGGGCTAAAATCAAAAGACTGTCCTATTCATTACGCCTAAAAAATTCTCAACTCCCGTGTCGGGTATCATTCGGATTCTAGAAACGGTGCTCTCACTGTCTCTTTTCTCCGTGTACTGATATGATTATACTGCCCTACTCACTGCCACCAGGTCGCGTATTTTCTTGAGCATGTCTTGAGCGCTTTTCATTCACATTGATGGTCCTCTAATGTTACTCTAACTCATCCTGATAAGAAGACGTCAGTTTTATGTGGACCGTGTCCAATTCTTCGACGTCTAACTAGTATTCGAGCGCTCGTAGCAGCTTCAATTTGAAATTAAATTCAGCCGACTTGCCGTTTATTATGACTAAGCCAAACAGCCAATCAGATTAGCTGCGTGGAGAAGTTGAAAACGTGAGGTCACTCTTGGTGCGAGATGACAGAGGCTTATTAAGTCAGAGAAAAGGAGGAATAAATAAATAAACAAACAAACAAACAAACAAATAAATAAATAAATAAATAAATAAATAAATAAATAAATAAATAAATAAATAAATAAATAAATAAATAAAGGACGCGTGACAACACCACATTGAAATTCTCGCACCGGTGGAACGTGACGTCATAAATTTTGACGGCGTCTCATTTTTAATGAGCAAAAAAAGAAATACTTGACTACTTCAATTCAGAAAGAGCCGACAAACTGGGACTATAGGAAATGTTTTAAAAATTCTCAGTCAGAATGGTTTGAAGTACGAGGAAGCATTGAAATCCATGATGTAATACTGACGTAGATGCAGTAAGGTTTCAGAAGTTATTTTAAAAGCGTGTAAATTTAGATTCTCACTCTCTTTTCTAACAATGAATCTATCACCCAGGTTGTAATTAATGTAGCGTTCCGAATGAATACTTTATCCGAGTAAACTGATTCCATGCTTTTATTTCAGCTAGGCTCCTAAATAAATATTTACATTAGGCGCCAGATCAATCGCAAGAGTGCTAAAGTTTATGCCGCCTTGAATATTCATAAGACATTCCTCCTAGATAAATACATGACTCTGTTCCTCTAAATATGCAAGAAGGCTTTTTAATTCTTGTGCTTGCTTGCAATATTTACGTTGTCGGTCACCAAAATAGCGACGAATACAAGACAACTGCTGGCGTATATGGTAAACACATGAAGAGCCAGCTGTTAACCGCTAAATTGCCCCTAGAGTTATCAATGTCTCTCATTATGATCCATGAGACAGAAGTTCCTGTGTGGAAGAAGTTCATGCTATCAAAACGGCAAGAAGTTGGAAACTCTCACGTAAAATAAACTATACGTGATTTTAATCCGGGCCTACATGCGATACGATATATGAGCGATCGAATTCTGCCATATATTCTGTGCAAAATAAGCTGGCCAACGAAATGCTATTTACTGTAATACTTCAATACTCTTCATGATTTATCGGCGAGCGCGCGTGTGCGGGAGTGCATGCGTGCGTGAGTGTGTCTATGCGTGTGTGCTTGCGTGCCCGTGTGCGTGTACTTGTGTGCGCGCGCGTGCGTGCGCGCGTGCCTGTGCGCGTATGCCTGTGCGCGTATGCGATTCTACTACTTGTCTCGGGCTTATCTAGAACAGATTTTTGCCGACAATAATAACTCAGAGACCGCACTCTTTAAGGCTACAGGATTGTCTTGACAAAACAAAACGCAATTAACAGGTTAGATCACTTGTGGAAATTAGGCAGGAGGCAAGCAAAAAGAAGAGTGCAACCGGATTAAAGACAGCGGAGGCGGTGTATAAGTGCACGCGAACGGACAGTGGAGATGCGTGACATCTGACAGAGGCCAGGCAATCGATGTCTCCTAACGGCCGAGGCGTAGTGCGTGCAAAGTGCCGGGTCAGGAGGAGAAGTGTGTAAGAGGGAAGAAGAGTCTTGGGTAACGCCAGTGTTGCCTGTCGGCGATAGGATTAGATGGGCGCTTACGCTGACACCGCTGGTCGTGGCACGCAATCCTCGCGCACCCGTATACACCCTCTCGACACCGCTGAAGCACGCACTACTTTCGATCGTGCTCAAGGAAGCGGAGGAATTAGCTCTTCCTTCTCGGAGCATTCGCCATGTATAGGAACGAAGACCCAGACCTCTCTCTCTCACGCGTGCGGTCTTGCAATCCCTGCCTGCCTTTGACGCCGTTCGTCGCGAACACACGAGTAACGTGGGGTCGTGTCGAGAGTCCTGGGATAATTCTGCGTGAAGCGATAGGCAGACCGCAGTACGGTTCACTGTATGCGAGGTGTGAGACATCAGTTTGGGTGGTTTTCTCGCCGATAGCTGATGCGATGGCGTGACGGGTATAGTCAATGCAGCTAATTTTTACTCAAGTATCTAGCGGGATGTTCTCGAACTCCTCCTTACCCTTCCCGTTCATACTTCTCGGCTAAAGAGAAATAACCAATGAGAAGCTCCTACAAGATTTTCTCAATTTCCATTTGATGCGATGTTCGATTAGTTTTTATTAAAGAACTACGCTCACTGGCCAACTAGAAGTGCTATCCTATTCGTCGTCTGCCATTTATGCTGAAAAGATGTGTTTATCAGGGACATTGGAACGAGAGGATGAAGAGACGAAGTGCGAGCGCGTGTAGGTTGATCGATGTTTTGTTTGTGACCCTGCGCATGGCATAGGGTATGCGAAACTTGATGTTTCAAATGGTTTCGCTGGGCGTTCTGGAAACACCGAGCTACACTGGTAAGGAAATAGTCATGCTTAATTATAACACGAAGCGGGTTAGGCCTACGCCTCTCTTTCCTATTCTGATGGTGTTAAGATCCGCGAATGATGAGTTTGACAACACAAAGGAATTGTCTCTCCTTCAGCTATAACTGTTTTCAGAGAAATCATGCGGCTCAGCTATTCACGGTACCGTTGTACACTGCCTATATTGTCATCATGGAAAATATTGATTTACATCCCATATCTTAACATGTTATGGTAAGTCACTTGCTGGCCCAACAAGTACACCCAAGAAATGTGACGAGTAATAGCTCAGATGCTAGTGTATCGCATGCGCCGGGCAGTGATTGTACGTTCGGCTGGCACGTGTAAATCTCGTTTTCTTTCTATTTTATTTATTTATTATTTTTCAAAAAGGTTCTTCTACCCTGTCATTTGCTTCAATTTCTAATGGTTTGACATTATTCTTACGCGGGAAAAATGTTCTTGATCACGAGCTCCGATAAACGTTCACCTTCCTCTGTATCCTAAAAGGGTCTCTTACTGAAACCACGAGAACATTTATGTGTGCATACAGAACTTGTCCCAGATGTCAATGTATCTGCTGGGCATCTCTGCCCGCTATTTGGTTCGCTGACGCCGAGTGTTAACATTTGCTCATCCAATTTCCAGTCGCGACGCGATATTTGCGCGCTGATTTCTTTTCTTGTACCAATATCGCAGCAGACTCCTATACGCTATAGCTTTCCTGTTTGCTCTCTTGCCCCGCGGGCGTATGAAAGCCAATGCACGCGCACACTCTCTTCCTAAACCCACACGTGACCTTTCGCAAACAAGCCATGTGCGTTCTCGTATATTGCATTTCGTTTTTGATCCTTTCATCCCGAGCAACTGCAAAACTCCTCCCGTCGAGCTTAGGCGTGTTTATATTTTTTGTGTTCAATTCCAGTGACAACTAGACGGGCTGGGGTTTAAAAGTGTCGCGAGAAGACTTCGCGGCCTCGCGCAAATAAGCAGCGCGCGTCAACGATGGGAAAAAAGTCAGTCGCGAACTGTAACTCGATCTCGCACCCTTGCTGACGCGATTTCGTTACGCCAATCACGAACGCCCCGTAGCTGCATTTGCGCGGCATTGGTCCAATCCGACAAGCAACGGGAAGAGCTTCAAATAACGACCAAAGCAAATTTGAGTCATTCTTCAAACGTTTTTCCTCTGTGTGTGTGTGTGTGTGTGTGTGTGCGTGTGTGTCTTTTTTTTATAACGCGTCCCACACACGTATACGTGTTGCAAGGGAAGAAGCCACGCAGGGAGTTGCTGCGTAAGGCATTGCATTGGCTGACACGTTTCGAGGGTGTTTTATAAGCCAGTGCGAAGTACGCCAAACAAAATAATGCGCGCAGCGCAAGCAAATTCGCAGGTGATGCTGACGCTTGTGTAAATGTCTCTACGTATCCGCGCCTAAATCTCATTTTCCCGGCATTTCTTTTCTTTATTTTGCTGCTCTTCGTACTTTCCTCCGCGCTCTGTTGATCTTGGTTTCGCGCGCGGATTGGATTCAGTATATATTTGGACTCTATACATATTTTTTGTACATCCCGCCTACAGCCAACATCGCATAACAAGATCACGTGCGACTTCTGCCGGTCCGCACCACCAGCGCGTTCTCCGGACTGATAAAAACAAATCACAGGCAAGAAATCTTTCCTTTAGAAAGCTGGCAGTCTCGTTTCCTCAACAAGTAAACCCAAGCAACAACGGTTCCGAGAAGGAAGCCAGCAAAAAACACAACTCCCTCTGATTACAAATGAACGCAGTGCGAATGCCAGCCGAAGAGGCAAACGTAAGCAAAGACATGCGTCGCCCCCCACCCTCCATACGTCAGGGTGCAAAACAAACTCTCGCTTAGATTACCACCACGCAAAACGAGCAAAAGGTGAAATGGAGAACGAAATAACGGAGCGACGTCGCAATGTTGAGCGATGGTGGAGGCGCGTGTGTTTCGTCAGCTCCCGCTGAGGCAGGTATGTATGGAGAGTGAGTGGAAGGTTGAGGTGGGGACTTGCTTTTTGGGAAGCGGGGTGAAAAAAAAAAGGGGGGGGGGGAGGTAGGGAGCTTCGGCGACGAGCGAAATCTGCAGGGACGGTGACGCGGGGCGGTGACGACGACTCGACGCAGATATTCCATTAGATGGAGCTCTGACCCTCAGGGGATCCGGCGGCAAATTGAAATGAGTCTGCCACCTGATTGAGACTCCCGGGCACGATGGAGGGGATGAGGGGGCGCCGAAGCAGAAGAAAGAAACGTGTTCGTGAGCACAGCGCGTTGAAGGACGTCGGAATAAGAGACTGAAAGAGGAACAAAAAAAAAAAAAACAAGATGATTACAGGTATGCGTCCGGCGTTATAACCAAAGATTGCTCGCCAGAGATAGCGCACACAAAGTTCAGTAGGAGGGGCGTAAGCTCTGGTGGGACTTCATTTGGAGCTCGCGAGAAAGTAATTTTTGCACGTGATAATAGAGGGACGGAGCCGAAGTACAGAGGTATGTCTGTGACTGTCGTTCTCACGTAGATTCCTCTCTGCCTTCTATCCGGGATGCTGGTGAGAAATACACGCGTGCATTCGGTCCTTTTTGAGCGAGCGCGCGCAGGAGAAGGAAGGCCCGCAGGGAGCTGAGGAAAAAGAAAGTTCTGTAGTCATCGCTGAGCTTGGGGATGAGGAAGAAAAGACAGAAAAGGGAAGGGATGGGGTGAGCCACATGAGAAACTGGTTGACCGTTATGTTTTGCCGGCTTTCTTCGTACGACATTGCTCGGCTACCGCGGTGTGTTCACTCGTGAGCTTCCGCTTTGTGTGAGCTTGGGGCGTCCGTTTTTCATTCGATCAGACTTCCCAAACGCAATTAACGGGAGAATAGGAGGATCGCGGGAGGAATGGAGGTGCCGCAGCGTGCGCCAGCTTTGTAGCATAGTGGAGCCTTTGGGCTTCGTTTGTAGTGCGATGACACTATTCCGGTTTTTCGTCGATACAAGCAAAGCTGAAAAAAACTTTTGCCGAGTTGTCGACTGTTGCACGCCACGCGCTTTCGTTGTTACATGTCCAGCGGAGAAAAATAAAGGCGAAACATTCCTTTACCCTGATGTGCTTGATCAAATTCTTTCGTTTTCCCCAGAAGTGTGTGCCAGAGCATAATAATTGCCGGTCCGGTATTTCGAATCTCATGTATGCCTGTCATTTCGGCAGTAGTACACTGCTCGGCTGTACTTAGTTTTCAGCGAATGTTGTACACCGTAAACATTGAAATTTCGAAGGTGGAGGAGCAACAGTTATTTGGCACCATGTACATAGAGCTGAAGTTCAGTGTACGAGGGTCCACTGTTGGTCAGGCGGCCAGGAGAGGAGACCTTGGGATCTGGCGGCTGCCTCTGCCCGCTCCGTGACCCACACATGGGTTTCCGGTTCGGAGATGTGCACCCTGGCCCCCCACTGCTGACGGCAGTGATTTGCGCGCCCCGGAGATTATTAGGTCGCTGCGTTTTAGGGCCGCCCCGGAGGATTTGGTATAGATTTGCGTCCTCTCTTAGGCCGAGTTAAAACAGCTGGAGTAACCTGAGGGGTTAATGCGCGATAGAATAAAGGGAGTTGCGAAAGTATTCGTTTGTAGTTGCCTCCAAGAGATTTCCTGTCTGTTCTCTAGAGTTTTGTGCGCCGGGGGATAGACTAATCTGGCTAGACGGTAATGTTGCGTTATCTCCTGAAATGTTACCGTGTGTTCTCGCTATTTTAGCATTATAATGCAGGTCTCACAATACGTGGTAGATTAGCGGCTAAGGTGATGAGCTGTTAAGCTCGAGGATGCAGGTTCGATTGCCAGTAGCAGTGGCCGCATTTTGATGGGGGCGTAATGCAGACAAACCCGTGTGTTTAGATCTAGGTGCACGTTAAGGATCGCCATGTGATCGGAAATATTTCAGAGCTCACCACTGCGTCGCGCAAAGATAATATCGTAAATTTCGCACGTAAAACACGTAAATAGAAGGTTTAATGTTTAGCGAAGGTCTTGACCATATATTTACCATTATTTTACGTTCACATTCGCTAGATAAGAAAGTCTTTGTTGCTTAACGTTATTGTTTCTATTCTTATTATCATTAGAAAAAGCGAGAACGCCACTTCATGTAAAATTCCGATAATAAATACACATGCTTCAGTGAGCTTCACCGTCAACTTGGTGGGATTGACCAATAGGTAAATAAAAAGCAACTTAAATGGCATCCGTAAGATCTCTACACGAATAATGTGACTGACTGATCTATCCCGCTCTTTAGGGAGCGCAAGCCGAGACATCGTTACATTGATATTTCAAAAACAAAAGAAAGAACAAAAAACGGCACGTCTGCGTTTCAATAGTATCGCGGTTATTAGCGCACTCTCGCTTTAGCTTTAACGTCGCCAACGCTAGAAGCTTCGATCTTTTGAAGTGTGTCGCCATTTTTCGACTAAGTCATCGCGAACGAAAGCGGCGCTGTATGAATGGAGCGAGTTTCAAATGGGCACCTGGCTTCGCAAACGAGGCCTGTTTACTGCGTGACCTGTAGGCGGCCGCTCTATACGCCGGTAAGTTCAGAGCTATGCGAGTCCCACGGCTTAGAACGGCTCGCCGTTGAAGAGCTTCTGAGCACTTCGAAAAACGCTTAAGCTCCGGTTCAAACAGAGTTGCAGAGGGGAATAGCGGTGGATCCGTCGAAAAGGCTCATTACACGAGCGGCCCCCTACGGCGGATGCAGACACTTTCAGAGTGCGTACAGGTGGACGTATAGCGGAGACCCTAATTAGCCTAACAAGGAAGCCCCGTGTTACGCTGTAAAAGCTTTCCCAATCCTAGATATTCGTCTCTATTCGAAACGGGCGTTTCCCAGTTGTTGTGTGTGTGCGTGTGTGTCTTCAGTCTAACGTGCTCGCTTTTAATTCCAAGCTGCAATTAGTCGTCGCGAGTTAAGCCTTGAACATGAGTGCCGGTCACATGTAGAGGTATTCGTGTCCCCCACCTCCCCTCTCCGTCCCCCTCCCTCCCCCGGGGAGAAGTAGGAGCGAGAAGGTGGGTTCCCATTTTTTTTATTGCGCATATTTAGCGTATCTTCTTCGGGCACACTTCCTGAGTGACTTAAAATAAGTAGTTTTGTCTCATATCCGCGTTGATGTGCAGTTTTTTGAACAATAAGGTGTTTGTGGAACACTAGAATCATCTTGCTGTGCCCCCTTCAGATGAAGGGGAAACAACCATTACGAGTTGCACGCAGTAGGCAGCAAACCTGATGACACATAAAGGATGGTGATCGATTGTTTTTATACGTCGCGCGACAGAATGTTCGGTCGAGAACGTTCCTATCTACGGCATGTCTCCTCTACTGACACATGTGGAGTACATTTCATTCATATTTAATTAGTTGCAAGAAACAGTAGCTTCACGAACAAAACAGGCACCTATGTACCGTTATGATTTCATCAGTCATCATTGGCTGTAAATTTTCAAACCTAATGTTCATCCTTATTTGAAGATAGGTGCGATTTATCGCAGTGCCACGGGTTTTCACACTTTCACTATGACGATACGAAAAAATAGAAACCTGTAGCTTGATTGTTTGGGCCACTGAACCATGGTACATTTCAGGTGTCCGTGCTGTGGAAGTTGGAGCGCTACAACGTGAATATCTGCCCGGCATAGACGCCCACGAAACCGAAATTTATGAACAGCAGGAAGGTTCACACAGTAAAAAAGATATCCATAAAACATAAATCTTCGTATATCGCAAGCGCTCTTCGCACTTACGATTAAAATCTATTTCTAGTGCCGCGCTCCAAGCGCAGTTGTCACGTACTAAGACACAAACGCCACGTGGACACCACATAGCCACGAAAACAGAAGAAAATGTATCAATAAGAATTCGTGGTATTTCAAAAGAATAAAAAGCCTCACGGTCCCTTACGCATTTGCCTAAGACGACTCGAAGGTGAAAGCCACCTTCTGTTTCTTCTCAGTGGATTGTGTTGATCCCCCCCCCCTCCCCCTCCCCCTCAGAAGTTATCTGCACCCAACGTGGTTTTGCATTACCTCCGGAACCGACCCAGTTTTGACAAAGCGACGAGTCATATGATGACCTCATCATGTGACGTAAAGTGACGTCATCATGACGTCACAAATTTTGGCGACCTGTGGCATCATGACGACGTCTTAGGGTGCCGTGATCACGTCATGATGATTTTTTGCATCACTCGTGTTGACGACGACACCGCCGCCGTCGCAAGGCATCTGAGGCTTTTTCCCTAGTAATAAAGACGCAAGTAGGAATTGCCTGATAGGCATTTTTTTTTAGTACTTATCTTTCTTCCGCGAGCTGTACTACTGCGCTTGATCTCAATTCCGCCATCGCCTCTTCTATGTCGTTTCACTCTACCCAGCTTGAAGAGGAGCACCTTCGTCCCCTGCGCGAGTCCAACCGCGTCGTCGTGGTCCGAGGTCACAAGGCGGCCATCAACCGTGACCTGCCGCTCATCAACACCGTCCTCGCGGAGCACGGATGGCAACTTAGAGCGCCGCCGTGGTTTCGCCGCACTCCGGCCAGCACTGGCGGCGGTGGGGGCGCTCCTGCGAACTCTGTCCCCGGACTCGCGTCAGCAGTCGCTGCTGCTTCTCCATTGACTAGGCTTAACAACACTATGGCCAACAATGACGGAAGTAAGCGAGTCTTTCTGTATATACAACAACCCAGACACAGAGAGCGAGATTGTTAAACACTGACCTACACGGAGTTCAGCACGAGTCGCTATGAATGCCTTGCTGCGTTTCGCTTAGACAAACTGGATTGAACGACCCATTGTAACAACATTAAAATAAAAATGAAGGCCGTTCGATTCATTCTCTTTTTTTGGTTCCCGGATAGCACTGAAGCGCCGCGCCAGTGGCGGCCAGCCGGCCGGAGAAAAACACGACGAGCGCCGGTGGCTCGTGGCGCGAAGCACTAAGAACGTCCTGGGACTTCTGCTGGCTGGACGCCACGGCCGCTGCTCCGCGTCAGCCTCTTGCGTCTTGCCTCGGTAGTACGTCTTCGTCTTCTTATTAATGGGGCCATGACACGGTCACCCAAGAATTTGCGGTTTTCAGCGAAAAATAGAAGCAGAGGTTCTATTGCACCTATACATATTTAATAATTAGCCTGTAAAAGGATGTTTCAGTGGAAAATGAGCCGTAGAAGTCGCCGGATATAAACCCCGCCCACAGCCGGCGACCGCCATTTTGCCATGTCGTGTGTGACGTCATCTGCTGCACGGAGCGGCGCCGTCGTTCTCTGCCAAAGTTTCAGCCGCTGAAAATCGTTCGACTTCAATGCCAAGCTGAAGAAAGATGAAATAGCTCGACTGGACCCGCAGATGACCACGGAACAAAATCGTTCGCCGGAATGCAGACGCTCGCAAAGCAAGCAGCTCGTCACGTCACGGCTCGCGAGTGGATCATTGTTAACCGACACTCGGGCGCCGCTTGCGTGTTTAAGAAATATTCAATTATAAATTAAGTGCTCGACAAAATGCGCTAAAATTTTGCCAACTTGTTTGTGAACGCACAAGGAGTAACTGACGTAGCACAGATTATGATCGAAAATTAGGTGTCATGGCCCCTTTAAACTAGCGACGGAGGCACGTCTACATCGGACGCCGTCACGTCACAACAGTATTTTTGTGCGCTAATCGGAGAGTGGCATTGTAACATTAAACTTAATATTGACCTTCACCGGCTCTTCGCCTCTTTCACTGTATTTTTTTCTTTCAAATCCCTTTCACCATTCCAGATGCAGGGTAACCAACTGGAGATCCCCTTTGGTAACCTCACAATCCGTCGTTTGCACTTTTCTGTCTTTCTTACATACTCTGTCTCTCCCTCTTTCTCGTAAAGGTGAGATAACAAGGGCTCTGCGTAAAAAAATCCTCGCCACCATGCCCGAAATATATTTAGGACAGTCACGGTAACATATAGGTGCGCGCGTGACAGTTTCCTAGAGTTAATATCTACGCTTAAGCATCGCTTAAACAACTCCTAAACGATGTTCTGCGTGTAATATTTTATTGCGATAGAATTATATGGACACTCTCGGCTGGTTTTTGCCGACGGCGTCACCGTCATGTCCTGTATATGTATATGCATGTATATACTATATATAAAGGCCACAAAGAAAATAATTTCGGAAAAATACTTTCCGAAGGGTATATTCGGACGGGCGACCCCTCGTTTTGCAGTGCGCGGCGTTAGACGGCTCGGCCACGGAGCGTACATACCGCAGCATACTAACCTGTACTTTGCCCTACAGGGCGTAGTCCCCGTGCGCGCGCTCTTATCTCGTGATGGAGGCGGTTTGTTCGTCTTGTGCTTCTACTGGAAAGTTTGCGTTGAAGTTACAGAGCGCACGAATGCAGCGGCCGCGTTTGCGAAAGGAGCGCGCTGCTCAAACACAAACAACTGTGACACCTGTTCGCGCTCGTCCTGTGTATACCTGTGCGTTCGTTTCGGGCGTCCTTCTTTGTGTTTGACCAGCGCGCTTTAAGTGTCGAGCTGTGAACGTTGATCGCGCTCGTCCTGTGTGTGTTCTTTTCGTGCGTCTTTTGTGCTTGAGCAGCGCGCTGTACGTTTCGAGCTGCTTGCCGTTCCTCGCGTGACTTTCCCATTGCTTCGCCCTTGCGGCGAAACTGTGACTTTTTCTCTTTCCAGGCGAATGTTCTCGCTAGAGGAAGGTAGCGTACTCTGGGTCATCGGAATAAAGAATGCGTTGTTCTTACGCACGCTTTTTTTGTTTTCTTGTGCCGACCGTTTCGCTGTATATCTCTGGCGTGATCATTTGTGTCATGGTAAACACGATCTCTGTGAGCAGTTCTGCACGCGATGCTAATCAAATGCTGCGGACAACTGGGACGTTTCGTATCACGAGCTTACCGCAAATGAACTCTGGATTGCTTTTTACGGAACATTTCACGATAAGGCAACGACAAATTCGGGAAGTGGGTACTGATCTGCAAGAATGTGATCTATTCGTTTTTGAGTCAAGGGGATGACTATGATGTGAACACCTTGTAAATGTACACTGCGCCAACCACTCGACTTCGTCACATTTGGTGGTGCCGCTATAAGACATAAGAGTATTTCTAGGAATGTGAATGACAGATTTCTTGCAATTTTTGTCGCCTACGACGCTTGTTTTCTTGTATTCTTGGTGGATAGTGCTGATAATATACCGCAGTGTTGCGTATCCAACCTGAAAAGCGTTTAAGCTATCTCTACGCGTAGGCGCCGAAAAACTGTCGCTCTAGTTGAAGTGTTCCTATTCCAGTAATATACGAGAAGCATAAACTCCAAGTCGAAGCGACATATGCTCTTTTCCTGAGTACGTACATCATGTTCGGATTACCTGAGTATGTTCTTTTCTTTTTTGTTGCGTAATTTGCAGGAAACGGGCTGCAGCCGTCGTCAGAGTGGGCGCTGCTCTTGTGTCTGAGCTTCAGCGATGGAGACAACGGCGCCTGCGTGGAGACTGCCGAGCTGTCTCAATACCAAGCGGTGAGTTGGTCTGTTTGAAATATTAAGACAGAAGCAGCACGAGAGGTGTGCTTCTGTGACCCTAAACCCATGCTGCTTCAGGAGGCTTTCGCACGTTTCTAGGGTTTTTTTGCAAGAGGGGAAAAAAAAGGTCGGGGGCAGGGACGTTAACCATAGCTCTGTTGGTTATCATGCAGTGTATGAAGGGTATAACTTACAGAAGGTAAAAAAAAAAAACAATGGAAGCGAGGATTGCAAGCATTGAGCTCGTTGTCAGTATACTAGCGCAAAATTAAAAGAGGACAAGGTAGAGAACAAGACTGTCTTTTTTTAAAGACGATAGTCTTTCTTGGGATACTTGAACGCAGAAATTTTGGTCTGTCCGTCTTTCAGTCTGTCTGTCTGTCACACGATTCAGCCACCCGGCCAAAGTTTAAGCACTTGCTGAACGCCCAGCCATCTTGAACTGGTAGCTGCGTTCATGCTTGTGAAGATTGTCCATCAAAAGGCAAGTATTATGCATATCTGAGGCGCAACATCAGTACGTTATTAGGTGGTGTGTTCCTTTACTAGAAAATACATAGATACGTAATTCTAAAGACCCTAGTGTTTCTCAGGCTGCACTGAAAATGCGACGCTATGCACGAAAAAGCCCTCTGCCGACGATATGGTGCCGCCACCTGGCAGTGGCCCTGGGTTCTGCACAAGCTCATGTTTACCGACGCCACTGCCAGATGGCGTCCATATCTCACGCAGCACCTCCTCTATTTTATCAATGCCAGCCAGAAACATAAATGGCAGGAGACTATTGTCTTTCGACGACATTTGCAGCGAAACACGCAGATACGCGGCCATTTTTTTATTTATTTCCATACCACATTCGTTCAGTGGCTGCTCTAGGGTAGTTGAGCATTCATTAACAAAATTATGGGAATTCCAAAAATGGTAAGGGATTAAATATAAAACGCTAAGGCGTTTAGTGGACTGCACTCAGCGGCAATACGCAGTGGCGACAGTCAAGGCAAAAGCACGGACTCTGAGCGCGAGCGGCGTTCTTTCAGGAACGAGCCGAAGAGGACGACCCACTAGAAGCCGCTGGAGAGCGCAACCCATTACACAGTACCAAGGCTTCGCCACAAAAGTAATACCGATAACATGAATTTACAGCAAATGTAGTGAAAATTTCGTCGTGGCCTCATCTTCAATAATGTTACGGGGAATATTATACCAATGGCTGATGGTACGGGGAAAAACTGAATACTTGAAAGTAAGAATACGAGATCACATTTCTTTAACTTTAAGCATGTGATCAAAGCGATATTAGGACCACAAGTTTTGTTCCTATTTCACAGGGTGCATTCGTTCCTGAGCTCATGCTTGTGGATTGGACAGCGAGCTATCAAAATTTCGCCTATGTTTACAAGCTGATATTTATTCATGTCCGCACTTCAATATCTGTATTGTAACGCGTAGCGATACAATACAGATATTGCGCTGTGTGTTGTTGCCTTCCTCTGTCCTTGTCAGTTGCGCTGTTCGTATATTCAATTATGACCTACCAACTTGCCCAAGTTTCCATGCTTCATGATGGCAAATCAGTTCTACGGACGCCCGCAAATTGGAGTTTCATGAAAGGAAAATATTTTCATTCGCGCGCTCTTGTACCTATACGTCCTGCAAACGGGTGGACGATAATATTTTCCTCTCAGGAATAGCGCTAGGCAGCCTTGGTAGAGCAGACAGAAACTTGCTATCAAAACCAAGGTGACCGCTATCGAAAGAGCTCTTTAGAGAGAGACCGGATGCAATCCTTCTAGACGGCGAGTTAGATAACCCCGGTCCGAGATCTCGTTAGCGCGATGCCCACAATACGAAAGCAGTGCGGACCGACAAACGTCGGCTGCCGCCATTCCGTTTTCTCTAGCGTGTTGCCACCTTTCTGGCCTCCTTCGTGCTAATGGACTCTCCGGCTGGCAGGGTCAAAAATATCACATCAAGCCGCCTCCAGAGCCTCCGGTCCTTATGTGCTTGCCTTCGTTCACTGCATATAGTTTGTTGGCTGCGAGAACCCGCGCGTTCCTTTGTTGCCTGAGATTGCAAATCTCTCCGTCTTCCGGCGTGTTCCCTTTTGTTCTGCGGTGAGGGAGAACGACGAATGAGCTTTTGCCTTTTTGAGCAGCAGCCTGAGCGGGGCCCTCGCCATTCGTCTTCAAGTGTTTTTTTCGTGGGGGCTCTTCAGAGGGAGCTCCGGAGTCGTTCTCGTCTCGAGACGCTTTATATGTACTCTGCGCCGAAGGAAGAAGGCGATGCGTTTGCGAGAATAAACGATCCTTCGCCTGTCGAGTCTTTTCTAACCCGTGGCTTTGTGGAGCCCATTTAGCCTCGAGCTTGTTTCGCTATGCTATCTCGTTGATGCGAGCGGCGCCCAGTGAATGTTATTTCGCTTCTAAGAATAGACCATTTGTTGGAAAAGCCTTGTAAGCGGTCTGCTGTTGTGGTTCTCCGCTGTTGGCACAGCGTTCTTTGCGATGTAGCACTGAGTTGCGTATTACTCGTGTACAGCAATTCACAGAAGTTATTTGTCTTTGTGGAGCTCGCAGGCTGCTAGTTAGTTTTCTTTTGCAACGAAAGCTGTTATGAGATCACAACAACGGCCGCTTTTGGCGCCGTAGTTGTCCGCCGCCATCGGTGTTCGTAACCGCTATCGCGCGAAATAAGAAAAAACGAAACGAAATAGGAAAAGATACCCAGAATGGAACGAGGTTCGAACCTGGGCCCTCTGCGTTAGAGCCCAGTATTCTACCACAGAGCCATGCCGGCGCTTGGAGCTCCGTTGCAAAAGACCCTACACAGGCTTCATGTCGGCAAGGAACCACATTAACATATGTAATGTAGCGTGGTAGAAGAGTAAAATAACAACGAAGCGTCGCACAACGCGAATTCTGTAACTAGGCATCACACAATGCGAATAGCGCAACGAGTGGGTTTTTGAATGCTTCCAACCCATTACAAAGGGCTCTGCCATAATTCTTCGTCATCAGGCACAGCATCAACAAAGTGCACATAATGCCTTACAGCTGTTTAGCGGGTACCACGGTTCTCCGCAGAATGACGAAAAATGGCATAGTGGCTGCTTCCCTACTTCACAAAAATTATGATTTATAGCGTAGTGGGTACCTTTGCAAGTTCACTTGTATTGGTAGAGAGCCCATAAGGTAGCCCATAAGGCCCCCACGATCCATTTCCTCGGGTTCTCAATAATGTTCTTCCCCATCTCTCTCTTTCTCACGTTAACGTATGCTATATAGCGTGGTGGGAGAGTGAAATAGCGACCGGGCGTCACACAATGCGAATTACGTAACTGGTGGGTCCTTAAAAGCTTCCAACCCATTACAAAGGGCTCAGCCGTAATTCATCGTCATCAGCTGTCGCATCAACAAAGTGCACATACCTTACAGATGTGTAACTGGTACCTCGGATCTCCACAGAATGACGTATAATGACGTAGTGGGTGCTTCCGAACATCACAGAAATTATGATTTATGGCGTAGTGGGTACGCTGCTAGTGTACTTGTATTAGTAGCCCCAAGATAGTTTACAACGGGCTCTAGATATGCCGCTCTTCCAGCTTTCGCTGTGACTGTGCTGCGCTTTACGCGCAGGCCTAGCGGTTTTTTTTCTCGTTTTGTAGTTTCGTGATATGTTTTCATCCCGCTGCCGTAGATAGTTGGTCGCGTTAGCTCGTTGAACATACGAAGAAAAAAAAAACGTATATGTTGCTTTTTTCGGGGACTCCTGACTAACTCTCTCTCTTGGGCCCAAGGAGGCCCAAGGAGGTTACTTGGGCCCCACGACTCTCCGACAACACTACAGTGATCTCCAAAGGGAGTTTACGTGTCTCTTTAAACATAGTCTTATACGTGGCAAGACAGAACTCACACAGAATAGTCAAATTACTCTTTTTTTTATCTCCCCGACTCGGGCGTCGCCTACGGTAGCGGCTGCTAGGGTGTCCCCCCCCCCCCCTGGATCCCCCGGCGGCTTAAACTCCTCAGGACCGATGAATAAAGTTCTTGACTGACTGACTGGAGCAAAGGCTTTTCCTGCTCTCTCTGGTTGTATTATCCGCCGTCAGGCTCGATTTTCTTTGTATTAATTATTCTTATTCATTATGTTAACACTGTTTTTGTCTTCCTGCTTTCATTTCTACTCGAATTACTTTAAGACAGCGGAGGCCGTATTCCTTTTAGTACCCACTGTTAACTTGCTTCCGACGTTTTCTTCATGTTTATTGCATCAAACAACAGAAATGCAGTCGAAGAGGAAGATGAAGAATCCGTAAACAGGGGGTGGCTGCTCGAGCCGACATTTCGACAAGTGGACTTGTCTTCTTCAAGGCTAGAACTGATTTCCTTAGCTCTCATATGTATATGCTTCGTGCCCTCTCCAGAAGCGGACCTTCCTCTTCCAGTCGAAGAGGAAGGTAGTCGTAGTGATATCAAATACAAGATCATATTCATCGCTTCTGTAAAACTGAAATCGGCACGGCTAATTTGCAATTCGTGAAGTGCCGATTGCATGTGAACATCGTACGTAGGATTTTACACGCGCATAGCCTTTAAACGCGTAAAACTTGCAAAAAACTCGAAGTATACTAACTAGCCAGCCACTAACTAGCCAGTATTACTGATAATAGTGAGCTATGTATGTATCTAAACATGGGAGTCATGGTGCAATATTATAGGCACTTGTGTGCATCACTTTGACTATTCTAACTGTTTCATCGCAGGTGAACAAGATCCCTGGCTTAAAGAACGTTCTGCTCAAGAAAGATGCTTTCTGCAACACCATGAATGACGCAAGAAAGATCCCAGGTGGGAACGCCAGATTTTGTACATGTTAAAAAAATATCGGGCTTAATTTGTACTGATTGATCGCACTTTTATTTATCTGCAGAGTTTCGGTCCGCCCGACATATCGACTTGCGCATGGGTCAATATACAGAATATTTGAACGCCGAGACATTAGGCATCTAATCCCCTAATACTGCCGTACATACATGATCTTGGTTAACAGTATTATTATTTATTTTTCGGCTTGTTGGTAGCCATTTTAAGAGCGCAATGATTTATAAGTCGTGAATATTTGAGCGGTATGGACTAATTCCGGCATATTAGTGTACATAAAAATAGGCATAAATTAGGTTTTTCCGATAGAATAGTGAAAGCGGTATACGTCTCTACAAAGGTACTTTATTGAACAGGAGGGCAATAGTATTAGGATATGATGTATTTGTTGTTCGTATGCTTATTTTCTGATTATATTATTGGGGTCTGTACCGTTTGAAAGCGCGTCGTGTTTACGCGAAATAAAAATCAGATACTGAGCGATCTTTAATAAGAACACAACTCATACCACCGCAGTCAGGCCACTAGGGAGAATACATGCCGTGCTGCAGCTATATTCGGCATTCACGGCCACTTCAGTGCACTTCTTTTTCGGTTCTGCATATAAAATGCCCATAGGGATTACGGAACAAATATGCCTATATCTGCTCAAGAATGGTTGCACTCCGCAATACTGGAAGTGAATGTGTTCTATGTCTATACTTTGTTAAATGTTCCCTGCAGAGATACATCACTTTACCTTTATGACTTCAAGGCAGCTGATTTCGTTCAGTGCTAAAACTGCTTTCTAATTTGAATATTGAAAATGCTACGCTTGTACCGAATAGGCTTGTGATAACATTGAGAAGTGGTGTATTACTTTTCGCGTGGATAAATAAATTTCACTTTTTTAGAATGACGTGTAACGCATGACAAAAGAAAAACTCAATAAATGAGAATAAAAAGATACTTTTTGATTATCACTGAAACGAGGAGCACTGTCACCGCAAAAAAAGCACAACACTAAGGCTTTTGTGCTTCGATTAATTCGGGTTGCTCGGCTCCCACGTATTTCCTACCTAACAAAACAGGTGAAGTAACACTCGTATAAATATCTCTGTGGGAAGGCTTGAACGATTCGCAAGCTCTACCGCAGCAATCAGTGATTGCCTTCGGCTTTCATTTACTTCGCTGAGCACGCCTGACGAAGGGGGAAGAGGGAGGGAAGGAGGGGAGGATGGGAGGATTGGAGGGGGCTCTTGCAACAGTGCCCGTCTACTCGCAGGTCAGACCGATAAAAAAAAAGAAATACACACTGTCGGAGGACAATTACTGTGATGCATTTTCACGCTGTAGACTGTGAGAGAGATGCATTGTGTGCGATAAGAACGCCGGAGGAGAAGAAAAAGAAGGAGGACCCTCTCCTAACAACACGCGGTTGAAAGAGCCGCAAAGCCGAACCTTCTGTCCCACAGAAAGATGGCGCGCAAATGTCGCGCGGTAACAATCTTCTCGGGAGAGAGACACGGCCGCGCTTTCGATGGGGACGAGTCGATTTGCCGATATTGCCGCTTTCCTCTCTCCGCGCGCGCGAACACGGCCGCTCTGCTTTTGTGCGCGCCTCTTCAATAAGCTAATGCACTGAGCAAGTTGTGGGCGGTTTTCTTTTGAAGCCGCGCGCACGAGCGCGCGCTGCTCTCGCTTCGTAACAGAGATAAGTGTCACAGTTGAAGCTTTCTTTTTTTTCTCCTTTATTTTCGGAGCGCTCGTTGCGTGCCCCTACTAGCTTTCTTTTCCGGCGCCACCCCCCTCTTTTTCGGCGCTGTTGTGCCAATTGTTCAGGACTGTTTCGAACTTTCTAGCTCTCTCTCTTTCCCTCTTTCTTTTTCTTTAGCGGCGATGTTATACATAAAGGCGTAGTACCTTTTGATCGAATGCGTGAGCCCGATAACTTGCGAGAAAGAAGAACAGATGACAGTCGAGCAAATAAATAATGCGTACCGCTAGTGTAATTCGTGCATTTGGCTTCTGTGTCGTAGAAATGGGCGGAACTGCTGCTCCTTTAGAGATCTAGGGCATATAAACTCAGACAAAGAAGACGTGCGCTATCAGGCAAGGAAAACGTTTTGTTATGCTTTCGCGAGACGTGGCTTTCGATCCTCGAAACACTTATAATAATGAGGAACAAGCGCTTTACCATTGTGTGGATGCTTTCAAATCGAAAACTCGATTGTCTTTTGGGGTTTTTTATTGCTGCTGTCTTCTTTAGACATACTGTTCGATAGAGTGAGTGAATAAACTTTATTAAAAGTCCGGACGAGGCGGGGGGAAGAGGGGAAAAAATAAAAAAGAAGTAACAATAGAACGTAGTATTAGTAGCGAATGCAGGGTGTCTTTATTCAATATGTTTATTACGTCATCTATGGGGGGTGTAGTTGGTGTAGGTGTCAATGCGGCCACAGTTGTGGCGAACGTAAGCTAATAGTGCTACGATCATTGATTGCCGTACAACCGTTACTATCACATGCTGCTATGCCTATAAGGATGTAATGAGCGGTGTTGTAGGACATTCAAATGTCGGGGGTATATGCATACAAAAGTGGCACTCTACTGAAACTTTACCTGAATGTTCAGATTCGTCTGAGGTATGTATAAATGTGTACCAATCTTGATATAGTTTCGTTCGTCAGGTGTTATTTTTTGTTCTCGCCTATTCTTTCATTCAGTTAAGGTAGGACTGCCGCCCAGAGATGTAGATAAGTGTATCTGTCCCGAAATCTTGGGCGCGTTGCTTTCGGAAGAACTTACCGGGCAGTAGACCGTAAGACAGCTAAAGTGCAGGTCCATGCTTCAAGCCATCGAAAAAGCACTGCGTTCTCAACAGTTAAAGCTATATACGCATTACACAACGTGGAAGTCTGGTTAACAGCGTAAAAGAAAGATAAAAAATGCATAAACGAAGTAGTACGGTGTGCATGTTTGTTCAGTCTCCTTTTTCTTACTCTACATTAGTTTCGAATTACCTGTAACCAAACTCTATCGTTCAAACTAAAATTTGATCATATAAGGCTCCATCGATGACTACTCTGTGACCCCCTACTTTCTCATTTGTCCTGTCTGGGCCTAACTTTGCCTCATTTACCTTACCCTGCGTGTTTGCTGGATGCAGGCGTGATGAAGGCTTCTCTGGTGCCCCTGTGCTTCGTGCTGCCCAGTCAGTACCAGCAGTTCGTCAACGTGGCCGATGCGCTGGGCTACTCGGCGCACTGGATGCTTACACCGCTCGCCCCCGGAGCCAAAGAGAGTGCCCCCGAGGCACTGGACATCTTTACTCCGCTGGGTAGAGCTCGCATCCAGCAGTGAGTTTCTGCACCACTACAGTCATTCACCTTTGCTTGCAGAATGTATGCTTATGTGCGCTGACAAGAACAGTTCACTGGGGATCCAAAACGAATGCTCGACACCATTTTTACACCGTGACTCTTTATGCCCAGGTTCTGGCGGATCGCGTCCGTAGACAAAAGACGCTTAGATTAACAATTTTAGGTGCCCCTCGCCCCTATAGTGCACATCGCCTCGTCGCCCTCTCGCCACACCAAACACGGTCCCCTCACTCCACGCCCCTCTCCCCTCGCCACAGGTGCACCTCGCTTTTTCGCCACCACCGATGCCCTTTGCACAAGTATCGCGAAACTCGGCGGCGTAGGCACTTATCACTAAAGGGCGAGACAGACGGTACGATCAGGGTGTCTACCGACCGGGAAAACCGGGAAAACCGGGAATTCTCAGGGATTTTGGGTAGTCTGGAAATTCTCAGGGAAAACTCAGGGAAATTGTGCTCCCATCAGGGAAAATCCACAGTAACTTTATTGAAAGGCGACGAAAGTCCGGGTAGCGCTTGCTCGATATTTTGTGAACGCATTTTTCAAATCAAACGGCCGCTGCGGCTGCGGGGAAGTGGCGCACCTCGATGCTGTCATCGCCTTCGGAGCGGTGAAGTAGGAGAGAATCCGGCTAATGCGTGGCGTGCGGGAACCGCGAACCACGACACATCGTATCGCGCAATGTCGTCAGGGTGTTCTGTGAGTACGCGGTGCAGTTCTGTCATCTTTCTCGCGCGTGCTGTGCGTTAGCGCCCGATATGGTGTTTTTGTTATCGCCGCGTGTCAAGTAACAAGCATGATTAGTTGAAGAAGCGGTAGCAGTAGATGTAACGAGCTTGTGTTATCTTGCAAGCGATCGCGATCGTGCAGGAAGCGGATGTCTTCGACAAGGCTCGTATCTGGCAAGCCACCCCGATCGGCGAGAAAAAACACGCTTGTTGGCTGTTATCGGAGAGCTCACTCGCTCTGATCCCGAGCTTCAAAGATGCTATTTAGGACTCCGTGAAGAATATAATAAGTTTCCAGGCGAGAGCTAGCGTAACTAACGGGCCCATTCACAGAAAGTGGAAGCTTTTTTCTTTCTTTCTTTTCCCGATGAGGGCACTGCTGAAACAAGTTTTAGGCGGTCGACTGAAATTTCGTGGATGTTTGCTAAAAAGCCGAATTACAAAAATTTTCATAACCATGGCATAGCGGCGACCGAAATTCACGACACCGGCACGGGTCCCACATGCTCGATTCGGTGCGCGATGTCGGAAAACAGTAACGTTTCCACCATAATCGGATGTGCCGTAATTCAGGCTGTTGCCGTGCTCTCATGCGATCTTAGCCCGCAACTATATTGCTTTTTTTTTGCGATAGCAATTATATAGACACTCCAACGCGATTTTTTCGCCTTCGCCATGATCTTCCTTATCAAGTCCAAATCGCGATTACATCACCCCGCGCGTCGTATGCTCCATGTGCGAGTGAAAGTGCGCGAGCGCTGCCGACGAACGAGGCTTAAGCAGAGATGAAACGAGCCGACCGTCTCATTCGCGCGATGGGCACATGGAGATAGGAGCCGGCGCGTTGAGAAGGGGGGGGGGTGTCTGCGTGAGTCCGACAGGAAGTGCGTACTTTGTACCAGCGGGCGTGGTCGCGTGCGCCGGTATCTTTAGTGGGGACCAGCAGACGGCTCATAACTTTGTAGGTGTTGTGCTCTAATTGCAAACCTTCCGTTGAAGCCATAGCAGTGGCAGATCCCAGGGAGGGGGGCGGTAGCGGCGATTGCCCAACCCCCCAAGCCAGCCCCCGACCCCTCCCTTCAGTGCCTGTCGTCCACCTCCTTTGTCAGGCTGCTTGTCGAGTTTGCCCCCTTTGTCAGATTGCTTTGCCTGCCACTGTCCAAAAGGGTAAATAGAATCTTTTCCCTGCTCTCTGCCTCTCATTGCTCTACCCTTTCCTGCTTCCCTATGCATTTCCAACGAAGGCTTCTTAGGCACCGCCATAATCCCCTCTGGGCTGTTGTAAATATGCGTGACCCACCAAAATGCACTGCTGAGCGTTGGCTTCAGCCTTTGTACACCCCCCCCATTATGTACCTGAATCCGCCCCTGAGCATAGATAGGGCACTTGTGTTAGTGCAGCGGCTGCGTTTCCTGAAGGAGCGAGCTGCTACCCTATATTCATATAAAATTCATTTGTTGCTATCGGATTTACTATTTTGCTCTCGCGGTGAAACTGTGACTCTTTTTTTCTAACGTGGTATGGTTTTCAATGTTGTGCGTTTGTGGAGAGAAAATGGTTCGGTTGGGCAACATGATAGCAAAGGCGTTGCATTGCTGTGGGCAACGCGCGAGGATTTGACAACCCGCAGCAGCAGAACAAGCGCAATTCCACAGTGCATTAAACCCGCATTTGTTTCGTCTTTACATGTGACAATCAGGCAAGGCATCTAACTCTGATTGCTGCATCTCAGGCTCAACAAAATTGATTTTTATTACGATAGCAATTATATGGACAGTCTCGGCTGGATTTTGCCGTCGCCGTCATGCACCCTATATGTATAAGTATGTATATATATATATATATATATATATATATATATATATATATATATATATAAACCCGCAAAGAAAAATAATTCACAAAAATGCTTCGGAAGCGTGGAATCGAACCAGGGACCTTTTGCTCCGCAGCGAGTGGCGCTAACCACTACGCCACGAAACGCAGATCCTCCACGTAGCTAACGGCGAGCGTTATATACACACCCTTTACCGCTGGACGGGCTCAGACACGGCCGGCGCTTATAAGCGTTTCTTCTTTACCGGCGAGATGGCGCAAGGAGCGCAACGGGCGCATTTAAAAGTCGTCGGCGAACTCGCTCGCTTCTTCTTCTATTTGCGCAGGGAGAACCTTGCCGTTCCGCTGTCTGCTCGCGCGGTTTTCTCGTGGTGAGGGGAAGAGGGATGTTTCGAGCTTTCACCATGATGTCCGCGCTCATGTTGCGGAGCGTACGAAAGTCACTCGAGCTCAAGGGACGCCGCTAAACGAACAAACAGAAGATGAGCGCGAACTATCAAGTGTCACAGCTCGACACTTGAAGCACGCTAGTTTCCTTCGCTGCTTCGGCCGCCTTTGCAGCAGGAGCGCTGTTCAAACTGAGAGTATCCATTGGCGAACCTCACTTCGTATAGCATTAGTTTCTTGCTATCGCATTCATTGCTTCGCCCTTGCGGCGAAACTGTGACTTTTTTTTTTCACGCAAAAAATTAAAAAAAAGGTTTTTCATGTTGCCATATTAGTCGAGCATTCTTGTGGCATTTTCAGTTTAAGATTAATCCTTCAGTAACTATGCCTTGCATGAAAGGTCGAATTTCGGTTGAACGAAGTTTCGATAGTATAACGAAGTGAGTTGCCGCTTTTACCAACTTCACTATATTGAGGTTTATCTGTTCTATGTACTATTCAAATGCGATTAAGTGGTTTTCATTTTCTAATATGCGTATTAGAGAGTGACATCACCGAGCGATATGGTCTCTACCCATCTTGACATAAAACGAAGTTCTGTTTCACTCAGGGAAAACCTGGAAAACTCAGGGAATTTAGAAATGTCAACTCGGTAGGCACCCTGACGATTTTTCATGCGATTCGACGTCCGACACAGCGGAGGGGAAACCGGAATGGTGACTTTTCATAGCATCGTACAGCCAACATTCCCTCTCCCCCACCGCCGCGTCGGCCGGCACATCGCATGGAAAATCGTACCGTCTGTCTCACGCTTAACCGTTGTGCCCCTGAAAACCAAGTGAAGCCGCTGCCGCAGAACGCGCAGCCGCAATCGCTGGCTTCCGTCCTACGAGTAGTAAAAGGGCTTCAATTTATTTTGTCTCTGTAGCAGTTTAAAGCAGTAAGCTACACAGCTTAACATCGCTAACATTGTAAACATTTTGTCAAGAAAACCAGCATATACTTCATCGCAGAAGTTCCGTTCAGCACTGTGGAGGCTACAGGGCCCCTTATCTAATAGGATGGGCGAAAATTGCTCACTATGTATTCATCCGTGCCGCGTCGTTTGCTAAGCGCCCCACTGGCGTCTGCGTGCACGCGTTCGGCGAGCGGACGGCAGCGTCGAAAAAAAAAAAAAAAGGAACATGGCTGTACCCATTGACGTTCGTGCCCTCCGCCTCTAGTTTACCACGCCGTCGTCGTCCGCTGCGTGGCGCGTAAGTTCCACACTGACGCTTGTATTTGCTTTAGAGTTATGTCCTGACGCTTCGACAGCAATGTATTCGTGACTGCATTGCGCTGTTTCCATGAACCATTATCAAGTTCCCGGCATGTTAGGCTTAGCAGGTGTGGCTAGACAAACAGCTGATCTCGTCAATAACGACCGAACGTACCTGATATTTTGTGCTCATCGTGAGCTGGCGCAAAGGGATGGCTCATTTCACAATTTAGTTGTTGCTGTAAGCACTGTGCGCGAGTGGCAAGCGCAAATTCGGATCGAAACGGGCGGTCGCGTCTGCATGGGCGCTGCCATGTTGGTTTGTAACCACAGTTACCGGCAGTTACTGATGCAGCAATGAAAGAGATACGACGTAAATACGATGAAGAATAAACGTATCACTTATTAATGTGAATCTGCACAAGCTAAACAAGGGTAACTGCCTCAACCCTGCGAATTGTAAGGTAATTATATCTGGAACTGTGTTTTGCTGCGCAAGCATGTGACTTGCATACACCCTGTAGCTTTGGCACTGCTGAACGGTAGTGGTGAGATGGAGTATAGGCGTTCGACTCAGCACTTACGATTAAAGGTGTTCGGTCATGGGAAAGTTCGCGTGCAGTACTTCTTACTTCCTCAAGTTAGGGACACCTCCATATCTGGCAAGATTAGCAGTTCAGTATATTTCTGTTTTGTGTTCTGTGAACCGCCATTTAATTATACGTAAAACCGGCGTCGTCCCGAAAACTCGTCAACTTACATTGCCATTTTTATTTATAGCTAAATTTATATGCTAGACACAAGGCTTTATTCTGAAATGTCAATATAATACATGAGTATGCAATTTCGAATAAGCGCAGTGTCTCGAAATTTTACCACATTTCTATGTATTACAAATATCTGTTTTTGCTGATAGAGTTTCTGACAATGAATGATAAATAAATTCATTTGTTTACAACTGCTTCAGTTAAGCAGTAACTTCGTTTTACGTCATTGCAATGCCGCGACGTGCCTTTCAAAAAAATTCTTTTTCTTTGAAAGCTCAGACGACACCGTTTGGATGCTTCTTGTATACCGTAAGAAAAAACAAGAGTCGCTTGGCTCTTTTTTTTTGTGTGTGTGTGTGTGTGTGTGTGATTCCTGACTTGTCACGTGTATGACCCTCTTTAAAGCGGCACATTAACTCTATCTTGGAGAAACGTGAGTCCCACAACTGTTCGAAGAAAGTATAATGATCTCCAAAGAAAGTTCACGTGTCTCTTTAAAGAGTCATATACGTTTAAAGCCAAGACTCACAAGAAAAAAGTCAGATTTTTTTTTTCTTAGAGTGTAACAGGGTTCAAACTAATATAATCGTTGTTTACGGCTTGTCTCTTAAGGCGTGGCTTTACGACAGAGGCTCTCTCTTGCACTTTTATTATTAGTTCATTCACTTCGACCCATAATGGCACGAGCTGATCTCGTAACACCGACCCCTTCAAAGAACTCTCAACAAGGACGGGAGCATCTCCTGCCTGCACGCCCAGGGCTCTTGCTTTGAACAGAAAGGTGTTAGCGAGGAGCAGTATATTTCGCACTTCCCATTATGCAAGTGTCACCGTATGTTCCGAATCACTAAAGAAAAGTAACAAGTCACCCGCCATATATAACATAGCGTGGCCCGTGAAGGGCCAAGTCTGGATCGTAAAACTCTGCGCGTAAAAGAAAGACCACCAGAGCTGCGTTCGGCCGGTTTACTTGCCAAATGCGTTATTTTTTCGTTTATTCTCGTTTTAATAGATTTCCTGAGCCTACACTTTTTTCTTCTCGCTGTGAGAACGCATCGAAAACGACTTGTTTTATTGTCACGCATGCGCATGGTCGTCTCAAACTTTTATGCTAGACACATGTCGCAAGCTTTAGGAAACTGACTACCTCGGTTCCCTGCCGCGGCGGCTGCTTTTAGATGCAGCCAATATGCATTAACTCTCCTGTACCACGCATCGCTTGGGCGTGAAAGAAACGCTTGGACATCGAAATTGTTCCGAAGTAGCGGCGCCTCACGCAGCACCCGTACTCCTTTGGGAAGTAATAAACTCCACGTCCTGCGCTCCACGACAAGATGAACGTGTGGTAGTGCGATCGAGTGATTAAGTCGTGTTCTTCTTTCTTTTTTCTTTTGGCTGCTTTGCTGCGTATACTCAGGGCATTTGGCATTAGACGCATGTCGGAACTCGGTGTCTGTGCCTTACATGTCTCTGTTAGACACAATAATAATGAAAACTCATTGCTATAATGAGAAAGCCAATACAATTAGAAAGTCACCTTCTTTCCTTCATTCATAGCAAGGGTGTCGTTCTGGCAGACTTGATGCCTTCGGGTAGTATGCGAGGGATTATAGGTCAGCTGCCAGCTCGTAAAACGATCAAGAGCTACGTGACGCCAACAGGCAGAAAAAAAGTGTTCCACACTCGCCGTCATGGCTGCGATCGGCGCTTACTAACCATTCCAGGTTTAATTGCACATATATAGCCCATAAAGTGGACGGAAGGATGACCGCCGCCGTAGCTCAGTGGTAGAGCATCAGACGCGTTATTTTAAGGTCGCAAGTTTGGTCCCTGCCGGCGGTAAGTTATCTTTTCGTCCACTTTACTTTCTTCACATTTATATCCTAATTAACACAAATAACATCCCCTATACTTTCCTATGCATCACTGTCTGTTGGTTCTCATTAATATTGTGTCTAACAAAGAAAAACGAGCTCTTAAAAGTCATCTTCTTTCCTACGTGTCTGTGTGTTTTTGTAGATTGCGCACTAAAAGCTATTAAGTATGTATTTATAACCAGACCGATTGAGCACTTTGTTCAAATACCGTTACCACCACTTTCAACGCGCAATACTCTCACTCACTCACTCACTCACTCACTCACTCACTCACTCACTCACTCACTCACTCACTCACTCACTCACTCACTCACTCACTCACTCACTCACTCACTCACTCACTCACTCACTCACTCACTCACTCACTCACTCACTCACTCACTCACTCACTCACTCACTCACTCACTCACTCACTCACTCACTCACTCACTCACTCACTCACTCACTCACTCACTCACTCACTCTCAATCAGGATCTTGCTGCGTCAGTAAGCCTATTTCAGGCGCTTACTTGTAAATGCATTACCTGCCCCAACCTTGTGCGCAGAGCTTCGACAAGGCGTGCTGTGGTTCAACAAGCTCTATCGGCTCCGTTGCTGGTGCACGGCCAGCCGGTCAGCCTGCGCGTGTTCGTGCTCATCACATCGCTGTCTCCTCTGCGTGCCTACGTGCACACCGAGGGAATGGTGCGGCTGAGGAGCTACCGGGCGGGTCCCACCTCTGCGAAGGTGAGCTCATCTATACAAGTGTTGAAAAGTTGGACTTGTTTACATCGTCTGAAATTAAGCATTGAGCCGTAGTTGAAGAACGCACAAATAAGCAAAAAAAAGAAGCAAAAGAGAAAAGATAGTAAGCACTTGTACTAAGCCATAGTTAACCATTTCGCTACCGTTGACGAGTGTAGTCGTCACGAGATCTTGTAACAAGATGACCGATGATAAGTATACTCGTCATACTTGTGTTTCTTCACGCTATATGGCCAAACTTGTCCATGTTGGGGCATCTATGTCTCGACTTTCATTTTATTGCCATTTTTAATTGTATTGCTATGCGGTGAAGCCGCCTTCGAGTTATCTTTTTTCACGCGATTAGTGAACTAAAGAAGCCCCATTGAATTGAAAGAATGGTACCCTTTTATTCAGAAAAGAAAGAACTCTACAAATTGAGCGAAAAAAGAATTCGGTAATTTTGGCAGGTTTTTCTTTTTTTTCTTACGGTAGCGAAAAGGGTTAAAGAATGCAGGGATAAACGAAAAAAAAAGTTCCTTTCTAGCAACTTCTGCATGAACAAAGAATGACGAAAGCGTTGATGAATTGACACTAAGTAGACGTGAATACTTTATCTCTGCTTAGCGAGGCTCTCGTTGCAGTATGCGTGAACTGTAGTCCTAACCGTCGGCTTCAAGTGGACAGATCTCAACGACAGTTTACACTTGCGTATCTTCACGTGTGCACCTTCACGTGTGCGCGCAGAGCTTTTTAACCGCTCCTTCTCTCTTTCTCTCTCGCTCATCTTGGATCGTCAAAGATTATGTTCCTTTCGGAAAGTTTTAGGAACGGCCACTGGAATAAATCTCCTTCTTCAAAAAAAAAAAAGTACTCCAGAAAAACTAAATTTATTTTATATATATATAATATATATATATATATATATATATATATATATATATATATATATATATATATATATATATATATATATATATATATATTTAATAAATAGCTCGGTCTCTACGATACGTGCTCGGGGAACAAGGGAGCTACTCGAATTCGCTAAGTGATGGTTGGCAAGGTGACCAGATTGTGAAGTTGTGAAGCTACGCATAACGGCCGCGTCAATCCTGCTCGCCGGCGTGCGGGCATCACGCCGAGAACCAAGGGATGACCAACGAGTAAAAGTTGCGGTATGTCGACGGTGCCGAAACTGGGAAACGCGCTCAAAATAAAAGAACGCTAGTGGTATACATTGATGTAAGGGTAAAGCTCCACGAAAGATAAGGAAAAGATACACAGAGGCAACCGCAAGAACCAAGGCCTGAAACGTTTGAAAACAGACATAGTTGAAAGAGAATTTTTATTTAACTTAGTTTCTCTCGCGAAGATAAAATAACGAGAGTAAATCCAGAAAGGTGCCGCGAAGTGCAGGACCAATGCGCAGGACACATACTGCATGCCCGTCACGAAGACGACCAATGAAAGCCTTTTTCATCCCCCCCCCTCCGTTTCCCGGTAGGCTTTCTGAAACTGAATTTTGTTTTCTTTTCTTTTACTGGCATCCATTTCTAAAACGCGATGATCCTTTCGCTTTTCTTACTTTCCTCCATTTCACAAAACTAAGGTGATAGCCTTGCGACTTCACAGTGAAAAAACAAAAACAAAAACAAAACAAAAAGACAGATAAAGGAATGCAACTCCTCCAACGGGTGAAACCCACAACCGTGGCAAACAGGACGCTCTGACGCCAATTGCAATGGCCATGTATGTCACGCCTCTTTAAGCGGAGGCCAAACGCTATAAACAACCAAGCGCAGGCGAAAACTTCAAGGAAACACTTTCTCCGTACACGTTCTTGCACTCAGCTCGCGTTTCTTGCCTTTCGTTAGATCTCAGTTGCTTTGCTTTCTACCTTCGCGCTGCGTGTGTGCAACGGGTTGCAGATATACAACTACGCCCAGCGCTCGCCACCAAGCGTCGCCATTTTGCCTGTACATCCTGGTCTCAGATTTCTTCCCAACCGTGTTTTCTTTTTCTCCCTCCAAATTCTGTCCGTTAAAAATGGAAGAGCACAGCGCTCTGAGCGAACGTGCGAAGGTTACTGCGATGCGCTCTTTAAAAAATAATAAACAAAGAAAGGAAACGCCGTTTAAAAGAAAACGCAGGGAAAGACCGCTCTGTTTGACTAGTTCCGTGCAGCGGATGGAAAGCTGCGGTCCGCCCAATCTAACCGTTCGTTCGGCAACGCTGACAGAATAGAAGCTTGTCCGTGGGATTAACAGCGTACAATGAGCGAGCCAGTCTATCTTTCTGAGAACTGCACAATCGATCATGGGTGCTGACTGGCTGACACGAACTGTATAGCCTTCGCTGCGTGGCACGTGGCACGCTTTTCGGGGAAAAATAGGAAAGGTTAGGTGGGACAGTTTATAAACGCAGACACATGCGTGGCGACGATGATTTGGCTTGAAAGAAAAGGAGGGGGGGGGGGGGAGGACAGAATCGCGAGGTTGCGACGCAGCGAAATAGAGGCTTACTGGGGAGCAGCGTTTCGGGAAGAAAATGGGCTGGGACAGAAACAAGGGCAAGACTTGTAGGTTAAAGGAAAAAAAAAAGCAAAACAACAACAACAAAAAAGCGTTGTTCGGAACATGCGAAGGTAGAGGGTGAAGAAACACACGGCGAAAGGCGTTACAGGGAAATGCACCATCCTTTCCCCGTAACGACTAAGTTGGCTGAGCTTCTAGGAAGACCTTGAGAAGGGAGAGAAAACGCCGGAAAGTGGCGCGCATTCGGCCTCAACGCGATTTCCTGACTTGACAGCGCAAATAAGTTCGAGCAATCGGTTCTGCCTGCTGTCTCTTTTCGGCCCTTATCGTTGCGCTTATATTCTCCCGAGCCTCTGCTCGCGAAAGGCGTCTCCTTGTTCCCGCGAGTATAGTTCGTGCTTCGCGCGCGCGTAGCATTCTCGCTGTTCCGTGCTTTCCCGTCGCATCGCGTTCTTTCGGCGCCTTCCCTAAAGTTCTTGTCCTAGCGCATTTTGTTTATTTTTATTTTTGTATTACGTGTCTTCCTATTTTCGCCGAGGGCTTTGCTGCACCATGAGCAAAGGCGTCCAGTGTGTGTGTGTGTGTGTGTGTGTGTGTGTGTGTGTGTGTGTGTGTGTGTGTGTGTGTGTGTGTGTGTGTGTGTGTGTGTGTGTGTGTGTGTTCGGGAACAGCCTGCCTCCCGAATTAGCCTTCCTTACCATTCGCGGCGTCTTTCTTTTTTATTTATTCATCCATCCTTTCAATTCAGTCGTTCTCTTTCTTCTGTTTACTTCACGTCTTGCAGGCTCAGAGGACGCAATACTATTTCCTTCGCCGACAAGGACGAAAGCTTTGGGAAGGTTGCTTCCCATTTTCCTTTGGCCTTGCAGTGTACCGTTCTTTGCCGCGCGCCTCTTGCTTATTTTTTTTCTGTCTTTCTCTGGCTATATCGAACACTACAACGTAGGTAAGCTGGCTGAGACGCGATGCAAGGCGTTTTTTCTCTTATTCCTCGAACAAGGAAGTCTCGGTAACCGGATTGGCCACCTTCGTGGCTTACCATTTTGTACGGAGTCGACCGGAAATGCGGAAGTCGGGTGGACGTTCCTTTTCAATGCGGCTTCCGAAAGGACTCAGAAACAGAAGACCATCCGTTATGCGTAGATGAAGTGAACACTGCATGAAGTATTACAGAAATAAAAGGAAGTACGCTACGCAGTCCAGTCGAGAAGTTGGGCGTAGTGTGTTCGCGGCAATCGATCCTGTTATTCTCGGTTGAAGATCGAAATACGTATCGGACGCTCGAGGGCGCGAAAAAGAACGAAAGTTTCAGCAAACGTATGCAAGGGCAGTGAATATTTTAAGAGAAGTGAATCTTCCATCTGCGGGTCTGTAAACAAAGCTGGCCGTATTCGATACCTCGTCTGCCGTGCGAAGACACGGCTCCGCTAAGCTAGAAGGGTTGTTCGCGGCACTGAATTGCGTGATCAGCAAGGTAGTAAATAGGGAGTTTTAGCTTGTAACGTATACTTCTTTACGTTACCGTTACCGGATTACGTTTACCGTTTTACCGGAACTCGAGTTTTAGTAAAGTTTTTTAGCTGCCCAAACGTAAACCTTTACGTACGTACGTAAACTTTTACGTTTGCGCAAACCACTAAATGGTGATGATAACAGCATTTAAACTACATTTAATTTAGATAATATTGAGTTACGCTGCGGCAAAATCATATTAAAGAGGTTTTTGGCGTGTGCAGTATCCCGGTATAAGCGAAGGGGTGTAGCAATACCAAGTTACCAGGCAATGGTGTCGACATCTTGTGACGCTTCTCGCAACCACAATCATGGACACGTTTGTTTCCGCTTAGTGTTCTTGAGGGAAAAAATTATTAAAAAGGCAACTCATTCGTAATAACGCCGCTGCAAGGCATTTACATTGGGAGTAGAATGCCCGATGTTTCTGCAATAACAATTTTGTGCTCGCCTGGTACACCTTGGCCCCGCTAGATGGCGCCACCTATCCAGCCTGTCAGCGTCTTTAGGCCTCTCACGTTTGCGGACGTCGCTCTAGCTACTCTAGCCTCGGTAATCCGGCTGAAATAAGGTGATCGTAAGTGGCGCTCGCACTTCGGCTTATTTTGACTCGGCGGCTGGAGTCTCCGCGAAGCGGATATCGCGAGTAGCCACGAACGAAGGTGGATTTGCGAGATAGGGCCGTAAACGTAAAGCCTATGCGGCGAGTAGTTTACGTTCCGTAAAGGTTCGCGCATGCGCAGATTCCATCCGGTATCCGGTAACACGGTAACGTAAAGAAGTATACGTTACAAGCTAAAACTCCCTAATGTTGCGCTCTTCAAATGTAGAAAGTTCAGCACGGTTGTTGTTCGTAATCTTAGCACTCACACGCACCACCTAACAATTGAGACATTCTCTACGATCACAGTCGAATCGCTAGACGCCCTCTCCAGCGCAAGATATCTCGAAGGCTATAGGCTTTTGTTACACTGCAAGGGGGGCCGAACATACGGGTTTACATCGTGCCCGCCGCGTTTTCTCCCTCCTCCTACTCGATATGCGAGATGCAAGAGTGCGTTATCGCATCGATCACGTCTCTCATTCATCTCTCTATATCTCTTATCTCTTCAATCGCATTTTTCGACACCTAAGTTCAGCTAGGGTAGCCAACCAGACGCCTTCGTTTGTGCGTAACGTCTCGGCTTACTTACACCGACGCCGACGCCTACACCGGAATTTCTGCGAAGCGAGCTCTTTAACGCTACTGCGTTCTCTATCTTTGGTTCTCTCTCTTTCTCTCTATCCTTTTCTTTTTGCCTTTCGTGCTCTCTGTTTTTCTGTTCCTCTATCTTCTTATGTTATGTCTCTCCTCCTTTCCCTCCTCTTCTCTCTCACTTCCCTTTCCCACTCTCTTGCTAACTGTACTATACAAGGTTTTGCTGTGCTCTGCTAGCCGCCCGCCTTCGGACGGTGAGTAGGCGGGTTCGAATCTCGCCTCGTGAAGAAAAATCTTTCGCCTAGAATTTCTCTCTCTCTCTGTCTTTATTTCTCTTTCCTTCTCTCTCTCTCTGCTGTCGTGTTCTCGCCCATCATAGTTATTGCATCCCGCGCAGGAGAAGTCGGCGCCTCTATTTTGAGAGCGAAGCAGAAGATGAAGACGATGATGAAGAAGAGCATGAAGAGAGTGCGTGCCGGTTCATGATGATGGTTTGCTGGTGACTCCGCACTAATTACAGCGAGCTACAACAGCATCACTGTTAAAATGATGATAAATAAAATGATGATAATGATGATAACGATGGACATGATCACGCGCGCTTACAATTTCGCTCTCCGACGGTTTTCAGGGAGTAGAACTGGCTAATTATATTTTATTTTTTTTTCCTCTCTCAAGGGCATAGTCGCATATACTTGGTGCAGCCGCAGCGCCCTCTCTCCCCCCCCCCCCTTACACAGAAAACGTCAGAGGACTTGGGAGCACCTGTACCGTATCTTGTGTACCCGGGGCAAACGGAATACCTTTGGGCGACGAGACGGTATACGTAGAGTAGAAATCCTGGCCACTGTTACCCCGCGGTATCATCAGAATACCAAATGACGGGTCTACGCTTTATACGGAAGCAGATTCCGCCGGAAAACTCGCAACAGCGGCGCGAGCGCGTCTCCTTGTAAGAAGCGATGTCTCCTTGCTTTGCATTCGTATGCAAAGTCGCACATCCTGCGCATGCCGTTAAAGAACTACTTCGAGGCAAGCACGGGGTTGCAGTAACACCGAGGCAGCGAGTGTTCGGCGCTGTCACTGCGGAGTAACTGCATTTCTGAACAGGCTACTTACATGCACTCGCTAGAGTTCATTGCGAGATGTAAGATCAGAGTTTCTTTCCTTCTCGCCATCCACCGTCGCCTGACACTTTTTTTTTCTTTTTTTAAAGCCGCAATGACTCTCTGATTCACGACTTGGCAAGTGCATCGTAAATCAGGAAGTACTCTCTATTCTCGAGAGATGCACCGTCCTCTGCCCGCCTCTTTCCTTAATTTTTTTTCTCAACGTGCACTGCCGGGTTACTTCTCGAACCTCTGTCCTGCTCATCCATTCTCGTCTGACACTCGGTGCCTCGGGCTTTCCTATACACATCGAGCCGTTCGTGCAACGTTCAATCTCGCGATCAATATATTCGTTCGCGGGTGTTAATAGCTCGCAAACGACGTTTCGCGGCCAGTTAAGCTGACGGCCGGAAGTCGAGACGTGGAGCCGAGAGCGTCGCGCCACTTGCAGTGGTCCGCGCTTATAGGCTTTGCCACCATCCCTCGCCGAATGTCGGGTTCTTAGACAATGAATGGAGTGGCAGTATACCTATATCGGACGATATAAGACGCAACGATGTGAGAATGGGAAGCGCTTTGAGCAGGGAAAATTGCTCATCATGATATGTGTACACTTTCATCCCTGAAGAATGAAAGGATATAGCTGACAACGTCACAGCAGTTTCAAAATGAACGCTCAGCAATGCTTCTCCAGTTGGCTGAGTGAAACGTCCTTTAATTTATGTCTTCTTCCTTCGATACCGCTTTCGCCTTCTCGCACCTACGCACGGTCACGTTGATTCATTCGGGATGCGGTCGGAATAATTTTCTTTCCTTCTTTCAGTGCCAAATGGCTGTGATCTGACATATAAAATACCCATTTGGAGCTGTATGCAGCTATACCGTAAGCGAACTTCTACCAGTTAAGAGTCGATCACTTTCTCTCTCACACCTAGAAAATGTGGGCGGTAGTGAAAATTATTATTAATCTTATTATTATTATTATTATTATTATTATTATTATTATTATTATTATTATTATTATTATTATTATTATTATTATTATTATTATTATTATTATTAATATTATTATTATTGTGATAGCAATTATATGGACAGCCTCGGCTGGTTTATGCCGCCGCCGTTATGCACCATATATGTATACAGTGAAACCTCTGTGATACGAATCTCACGGGACCACCAAAAATATTCGTATCATCCGAAATTCGTATCACCAGAAAGCATGGAAAATTAGCATGCGACAAAAGAAAGCTTGCGTATATTTTCATTTCTTGTTTTTCAGGGCCGCAGCAACGTCAGGAAGAACCCTGAATTATTGTCAGTTAAAGGGGTGGTGCCATCAAATTTCGAGGCTATAACAAGCCTGTTCCGGGTTTCCTCCGTATGCAAGGACACTCCACACGAAGGGTCGGACACAGCAAACGTTTAGAATATATTTTAATTCACTTCCAAAGTGTACCTAAATGCCCATACTTCCGATGGAAACCCATCGCTAGCGCGCCAACTCTGACGTAGATCTACAGGAAGGGTAACGAAAGTTGTAGTGACGTCACACCAGATCTGCTGTAGTGACGTGAGTGACCTCCGGACCTCCGCCACCTCCGCAACGTACGTACCGGCTGTAGTGAACTAGAATATATTCTAGTTCACTATAGTACCGGCAAAGCATCGATTGCTACATCACTCGCCGCGTTTCTAACGCTTCCTGGCTAAGTGCGTCACAGCCTTGTGTGGTCACGTGACGAAGCCTCCTACACTTCTACGTCACTGCCCAACCTCGGCGCTCAGAAACCGAAACCGAAAGTTGTCGACATCAAAAGGCGATATTAAATTATTTAGCGAGAATACATGAGTCTTGCTGCGTGCATCATGCTTCCTGGAGCTATAGAAAACGCTTACAGCAAAGAACGCGGAAGCCACAAATTTGGTGGCACCACCCCTTTAAGTTTTTAGATGTCGGCAATCATACCAGCACTCGTAAATATGCGGTCCGTACGCGTGTATTTAATTAAGTATCCAGGTGCGTTGTGACCCGGGACAGCAGTAGCCCCTTCCAAGTTTTAGTATGCTTTTTTGCATGACACCGGAGTACTGCAGCTAGAGTAACGAAAGAAGCGCTTAGACGAGATGGATCAAGGCCACAAGACCACGGTCCTGTGTTATGATTTTGTTATGGCGGAGGTGTTGGGGATGTTTTTTGGGAGATGTACGGTCATGCCCGCACAAGTGCGACCTCAACGGTCGTGCATGTTGACGTCGTGAGGCCTGACTCCTTCGCCAAGACCGCCCTCGCCTTCTTTCGGTCCTCGTCTACCTTTCATAGGATATCTGACGCACGAGGACGGCACGTGTAAACACAGTACAACGACAGCTGCCCGCGTCAACGCGTTAGAAAAAAAAAGCATGGCGCTAATGCCCTCTCTAATCTAAACGCGGAGGCACATAAGAGCCTCAAAGATTCGCGCACACAATCTCGCAGGCCGTGACGCGTCTCTGAAGGTTTATTCTGACCATAAGGAAAGTGTTTTTCTTACACTGATCCTGACGATTTGGCGGTGTGGCGCGCATGCCCACGCTTGCGTTCTCGCGCTCGCACGTGCATGGCGCGTCTTCCACGACAGCGCGGACAGCACCTTTTCGTAGCTGGGCGGTAGCGTACGTTCGTATTAAACCTCGCTGGGTGAAAATCGGTTCGCAACAACGGTACTCCATTACATTGCAGGCCAATGGGCCTTGGCCGGGACCAACGAAAAATTCGTATCACCCCGAAATTCGTATGAGCTGTGATCGTATCACCGAGGTTTCACTGTAAGTATATATATATATATATATATATATATATATATATATATATATATATATATATATATATATATATATATATATAATAGTCCCAAACAAAATTAATTCAGGCTCTGTCCTTATACCGACGGCAAGTTGTCTTTTCGTCCGCTTTGATTCCTTTCCACTTATGTCGCAATTACTGTAAACACTAATGTTTAAAACTTAATAAGGTTCCCTATGCCTTCCTTGGCTTCACGGTCTGTTGGCTTCGTTAGGTAGCATACCAGAACGCGATATATGATGCACTTAACTGTGTCTGTGGGACACAGCCAAATATCTCTAAGAGACAATTAGGCCAAGGAAAGTGTAGGGGACATTAGTTGTCGTTTTTAACTGTAGTGCTATAATTATGACATAGTTAAAAGCAATTAAAGTGGACTAAAAGCATCCCTTCCTGTCGTTGGGATCCGTAGCCACGACCTTCGAATCTGATAATTGTATCTGATAACGTGGCAGTCTAAATAAGAGCGCGGGTTGCATGCGCCAGCTGGAACCCTACGACTTTGTGTCGTGGGAATGTCGTGACATAAATTCAATTGTTTTACTCGGTGGCGCATGCCACGGAATTGCACTTAAAGTGGCCCTGCAGCACTTTTTCAGCATGGTCAGAAAACGCTGCCGATCGGTAGTCTAGGCTCCTGAGAACACGTTAGCCAAACATTATAGCGCACCACATGGCCTGGAATTTACAATTAATTTTCAATGTCAGCTATAGGTCGCTCGCCCTTCCCTAGACAAATGATGCTGTAATCCAAAATGACCTCGTCATAAACACAAAGGCCATAGCCGTTGGCTGATTTGAGTATTGTGAGCTGAATAGTTACCGCGGCTGCCACGGGATGCCTTGACAATAAATTACACGCAGTATAGAAGTACACCAGCGCGGTCGCGGTTACACTGAAAGTAAGATGCGCGATCAAAAAAAGAAATAAAGAAAGAAAGTGGTCAAGGACGTAGCTTTTTGCTCCTTTCTCTGGTCGTACTTGACGGATTCTAAAAATTTTGGAGACAGTCGATTCGTGAGGTAGTAAAGTCCTTCAATGAAGTGATTCGATGATCACTTGAAGAAGTGTCGCAGGGCCCCTTTATGATGCGCCCGCCTTACTTATACCCGCGTTTTTTAGGCAGTATTTCGTCACTCTCTTCAGCGGACAATGGTGATGTGTGGGGCTTTTCCGAGGCGCACACTTTCCTCTCATTTACACATCCAACGCTCCCACCTTTTTTATTCGGTACGTATCAAACATGAAAAAACAAAAAGCGTAATCGACAACTTTCAACCAAAAAATTCGGGGACTGAGCAATGCCGTTTCGCCGGGCTGAGAAGCACGCTGGAGAGGGCCGACGAATCCCAAGTCGAATTTCGGCTGCGCACCTTTCTCGGATGTATACCGTACTGCATACAGAGGGCAAGGCGCCACTCCGTGGAAAGAAATGGTGCGTGGAGCGACTCGCTCATTTCCGTTTGCCGCGGCGTCCCGGACCGAGGCTTCCCACCGTGCCCAGTTACTCCCTTATAACTCTCCCCACAGTACCTTCGCACCCTTCTTTCCCTCACCCCCCCCCCCTCTCTCTCCTGTGTCGCGCCGCTTCGTGGACTTCATTCTCGCGCAGCGGGCAACCGTTCTTGTCTATTCCTCATCGCTTCCTCACGACCGCACTTGACTTTCATGAGAGGAACTGCGAAACGGCACATTTTCGGCAGGGCGAAGCGACCCGCTGGCGCGCCCTACGCGCCCTTAAAGACAGTCGTGGCCGTCGGAAATACGGGTAAGGGGGAATGTGGCGTCCCGGGCTCGCTGGCAATATATGCTTCCGCAGGAAATAAAAAAAGAAAGCAAGATCCCCCCCCCCCCTCTTCCCCCACGAAGCTTGGGGCTGTAGTCGCGAAAGCCTCGACTCTGACGCTCGAAAAGAGGAGAAACGCATACGTTTCCTGTATCTGGGCGGCTCGCAAAGTGGGCTGACGACGACGGACGACAACTTATTCATGCCTCGCCGCGGCGTGGATTATGCGTAAGGCAAGTGTAGCGGCCAGAAAATGGCGCCGACGGAACTACTGGATTCGAAACTCCGGAGCCAGGGATCTCATTTGTGCGCTGGGTTATACGGAGCGGAGAGTTGCGGAACGCTGTACTTACGTGGTTGTGCTTTAAACTTTATTCTTCCTTTATTTATTATTTCTTTCGCTTTTCTTTCCTTCTGCGTCGTGCTTCTTTTTTCAGTTCGCTCCTAGTGCGGGTGATGTTTCCGTTTATGTTCCCTGACGTTGTATTTCTAGGTCGGGGCATTCTGGCATTGCAAGTTTTTGCAGCTTGAAATGCGAACAAAATTGCCTGCGCTGTTGTATCTTTTCTGCAGGCTGTCGCGAATACGATAAACAAGAATAACAACAAAAAAAGAAAACCAGGAAGTGTTTCCTGCGTAAGATCATTGCGCACGCTTTGGAGCCAGCGGACGAGAATCATTGGTGCCTGTCATGACCGGTGTACTCTATACAGGAACAAACTCGCATTGTACGCAGACAATGAAGCAATGTCTTAAATAGCTCAGTCTAGCGGTTTTGCAAGTTATAATCTTCGTCCCGGAATACGCGTCTACGATGTGTGTCGGTTGCTCTTATACTGATACTTTAGTATGCCTTAAAGGGGCACTGACATCAAATTTCAAGCTCAAGATGTGTCCTTCATACGATTGTTCGGTATGCATAAGTATTTTTGTCCAAGTTTGAATGGCGTCCGTCACCTGGAAGTTATTTTATTTCGAGGGCAAAGAGCGTACGAAAGCTCAAAGGGGCTTTCATCATCCTGCGACATCGACACTACTGTGACGTGTTCGGTGTGGCGCATACCATCCCGATTGACGATGCACTAGTAGCGATGACGTCGGCGATTCGAGTGTGCGTACGCGGGCACCTCTTCGTTGCTGCTTGGAACGGCGTCCATTTTTGAATCGCTGTTTTGCAAAGCGTCGAAGCGAAAATGATTCGCGACGTCGCGAATCGCGGCGATTCCAAGTTCCAAAATGTCGTCTTCAACACTAGTCGACATTTTTGACGAGGTTGCTGGTGACAAGGCATGACTGAACGTGTGCGCCTAGCAGACGAAATGTTAGCTGGGCGGTTGAGCCTCACGCCACTCCTTTCTCCAGATACGTGGTCAGCTGGGGCGCGGTCTGGAGGTGGCGCTGCCGACGCTAAGAAATGGCGGGCTTGCCGGCCGTTTCGAATGGTGCTAGATGCCGGTTATCTAAATCAATAAAAAGTCAGTTTCGCGGCAAGGGCGAAGCAATGAATGCGATAGCAAGAAAAGCGGTGCGTGATGGACGCGCTGCAACTACCGCACGTCCATCACTACCCGGCAGCTACTAGACAGTTTTAATTTCACGTACGTAGAGACTTCACGTACGCAAATGTGAAAAGTACACGTACGTTACGTGCACGACATCTGAAACGCTTTTAGCTACACGTACGCGACGCGCGGTGAGAGCTACCACGTAGCTCCATCTGCTGGGAATCATGAACACTGCGGTAGCTTGTTCGAGCGCCCGCGCGAGAAGACAGCGGAAGGGCAAGGTTCTCCCTGAGCAAATATTAGAAGAAGCGAGAGAGCTGGCCGACGCCTTTAAGTGCGTCCGTCGCGCTCCTAGCGCCATCTAGCTGGTAATGAAGAAACGCTTATAAGCGCCTGCCGTCTCGGAGGACTGCAAACGGTAAAGGGTGTGTATATAACGCTCGCCGTTAGCTACCTGAGGGATCTGCGCTTTATGGAGTAGTGCTTAGCGCACCGCGCTTCGCAGTGAGAGGTCGCTGGTTCGATTTCGCGCTTCGGAAGCATTTTTCTGATTTATTTTTCTTTGGGATATTGATGCATATATACATACTTATACATATACGCAGCATGACGGCGGCGACGGCGCCGGCAAAAATCAGCCGAGACTGTCCATATAATTGCTATCGCAATAAAACACATATTCGTCCTTCAGTGGGATTTAGGGTCGCGAATCGCTACTATGGGGTCGATAACTACTCGTGGATGCAAAAATCTTGACATGCGTAAACTTGATGTTAGTGCTCCTTTAAAGAACTACAGAATGAAGTCGCTGAAGTTCATGTGGAGCCTTTCACTACGGCATCTTGCGGAGCTCCTCCTCCTCTACCTCTCAGCTCATTTCTACACCCTTGATGTATGTCTGCATCATGCGTATCGATTCGATATCCTCTCTCTTCTGTTCTTGCACTTTCTTAGTATACATTCCTTGTGATGCTAAGCCATGCTGTAATATGGCCTGCAGAAAACAGCGTCACCTTTTTTTTTTGCTAACAATATATACACTCCCCTTGATATGCCAAGCGTCATCAATTAACGAAAACGCACGTTTTCTTTTAAGGGGAGGCGGTGTGCAACGTACATTGTCTTTTGCTCCAGAAGCCACTGGCCTCTCAGTCTGACCCCGCGGCATTCTTTGTTCTTTCCTTCTTCACGCAGCCTGGCATGCGAGTGCAGCCCCTGTCTCGCTTCTGGCGCTTCGTGGAGCGCAACTACGGCCGCCAGTCTCTGCAGACGGCACTGGAGAGCCTCTCGGACGTGCTGGTGCGGACGCTGCTTGTGGCTGAGGCGGTGCTCCAGTCGACCCCGGCTGCGCAGGGACTCCGCAGGTCCAGGTTCGTAGCACCGCTCTTTCTCTCCAGTGGCACTGGGGGTTGTATTCTCGCTTGTTGATGGTATTAGTCTCGCGGTAAGCGTCGGCACTCATATGTTTTCCTCATCACCTCTGCGATCTCTGAGGTGCTCCATGTTCTGGACATCGTCAAATTCCGCCGTACTACCAAACCCCGTGAAAGCGCCAATTTGAACCATTCGGGGAGACGGTAGCAGGCCTCTGGGCCAATCAGATCTGAGGTGGCGAATTCGACAGCATGGGGGAATCCGAAGATGTACAGAATGGCTCTCATTCTGTTAAGTTTACAGTCGCCGAGAAGAGACAAAAAAGAGCCACATCTCCTTTCTCGCTACGCCGCATCCGTCCACGAACCCTTGAATCCTTCGTATATGGTACGTATGATCAAATACTTCTCGTCCCTCCGTTCCTCAAATGATTTCTTTATACTGCATGTTAGACAACGCGAAGCTACGAAAATAGTTAGGCCTCTTGAGCATCTCTTTTTGCATTGATTAACTTGTAGTCTGTGAGTCTTTCATGTCCAGGCGAAAAACTTATGCAGTATGTTTCATTTACACTTCAGTTGCTAGTAACGCGTCGTCCTGTCTTATTCAGTCCTTCCTGTTGTCGTTTCTTCTGCGCTTTATTTCATAATGCAAGTTTACCAACTCGCCCAACTGTCTTGGTTGGTTTACCTGAAGACAAGCAGCTTATCTTTGAGGCACAACATACAGCTGTTGCGTGACAGCAAACCCTGTACACCAGCATAGAGAAGCAAATCAAATGCAATGTTGTTGACCTCTTTGTCTTTCCTCTGCATTTCGCTTTCTCCCTCTCTTCGCGTGAATCCTCGCAGAAGTACAGAAAACAGACCGGTATTCAAGTCGATAATATTTTGCTTTTTCTGAACCACCGAGAAGGTAATCAAAACATGTCGCCCCCACTAGATTCTACATCATTGTACCACCACACGTCACGCACTAAAAAAATATACGCACGTCTCATCCGTCGTTGAAAGAAAGATCGCAGTAAAATCGACTATAATCACTATAGGTGGCGAGACGTCGCCCGCTTAATTTCTTCCATGCGCACTCCAATTGCCTGAAACTTTCTACCCGCATTCTTTCTTTTGCTACATTTACATTTTAGCTCCTTTTACTTGGCTAAAAACTTGTCAATACTGCGGCCCCGGGCTGCGCTAAAAGGGCCACTTACTCCAACTTGTCTCGAAAAAGAAAAATGTTTGGCGTTGTTAATTGACGCCCTCCCAATCGCTCGGCCTCTTTCACCCCACGCAGTTCGTGCCGGTCTGCCACACTTTATTTTCATCTTTGCACGGCCTAGTCCGAGCGACGACGTGTCAAAACCGGCACCTTTCTTTCTTCTTTCCGTCTCTCCTTTCTTCTTTATGTATTTTTTTTTCGCGATAGGAGCGTTGCACACAGCCCACAGGGCCTCTGCGGTGGACAGCCTCAGTCAGAGTCACGTTTTCTGAAAGTGCGAGTGGTTCGTTATAAGAACTGGCTGAGCAAATTGGCGCCAGGGAAATTCGTTTCCTTTCGGCACGTGCCTCTTCGCGACTTTTCTCCAAGGCTCTGGCTCTATTCTTAGCGAAATCTTTTTCTGTCTTTTTTTCTTCTTTGAGTTCCCCGCTAGAACGCTCCCCGACTCTTAATTACGGTAGTATTAACATAGAAGTATCCCGTTTTAGCATGGGTAATAAATTACATAAGATCGTCGTGATATTATGGCCGCGTCTTAAATCTTGAGAAGCACGTACGCTTTAGATTTGTTGGCCGGTAAAATTTACTCAAGATGCACGTGATGACTGTTTTGTGTGCTGTGTTTACGTGCTCTTTCCGAGAGTGTCATCACGATGTGGAAATTGTGACATTAAACTTAATGCGAGTATTCAGTTCGACAGCTTCCAGAAGTCTACATAGTGAAATCAGTGCTCAGGGTTGTTTAGGCTTGAGGAGTATTAATTCCCTAGTCTATCCAAACAAAATATTACCACCGATGTCGAGGCTGCATTTGAGTAAGCGCAATGTAAATTCCAAACATTTCTCGGCGAATGAAAAGCACCTTGGCCTTATCTATCTATGTATCTATTGCATATCTTTCGCGTAGAGATCGCATAACCTCTAGCGCAGCTGACACCTCACCCTTGGGCGTGCTGCGAATTATATGATGTGCTCTTCGGAGATGCCGGAGGACATGAGGTGATCTATCGGTCAGTCGGTCGGTCGGTCGGTAGGTTTCCTTAACTTGATATGCGCCTAAAGGTCATGAAATGAATAGTGTGGCACGCGTTTTTGCCTTGGTGTGTGCGAGGGCATGATATGCTTAATGACATTACATGCACACCGTGCATGTCATGACGTATATGGCAAGATGCCATTGTGGTGCCAGGGTGGTCTTTTAATATGTACCACATGGCGCATGTACATTACATAAGTTAGTGACAGCTCAGGACATGAATCACGTGATATACTTCTCATCGATATCATTCAATGAGTGGTACAAATAATATGATGCGTACATAGTGAAACCAACGTGGTGATTTCATTTGCACGGCATATACCACAAGATCCATGCACGCATACATGACAAACATGTGGTAATGAATGGTGCGTGATTTATGTCATAAATCTCACGAAGGGCACGTCATTCATGACATACACGGAGTGCATAAATTACAAGATGTCAGTGCAATCATTTGAGCTGAGATATTTCAATATGCATGCCATAACACGAATCACATGACATGGCATTCGTGTCATGCGATGTATCCTATTCAATCGCATGAGACCAACATTGGTTGGCCAGTTGTCAGTGTTGTGTAATGGGGCCTCGTGTTTGATAACAATGAATTACCAATGGCAATTGCTGGCTAAGTGCTGGCTAGCGCCAGCTAGAGCTGGCTGGTCGTGCCTAACTGTTGGCTAGCGTGTACTAGTTCTGAAATGTCCATGTTGGCTAGCTGTCAGCTATCGCTGGATAAACTTGGCTAACAGTCAGTTAGCACACCGTAATGTTGACGAGTGATGGCAGGTCTTAGGCACGGTCGTGTAGTGCTGGTTATGCGCTCTTAAAACAATGTAAGTATTGCATATGTATTGACTGTCACTGGTTGTACAGCGTTGCTAGACACCGCAGGAATGCGCCAAAGAATGGTTGCTATGACATCCCCTTCTGCGCTCCCGGAGCGGCCTACGAAGCGCGCGCTCCCCTCCCTCCATAGCCGTAGACAAGAAAAGAAAACCTTGGCCAGGCGGCGCTGCTGCGCCTCGCAAGAAAGCGTCCCCTTTTTGGAAAAACTTCAGCCGACGCTGCATGGTCAACGGCGCTCCGATGGTTTGTTTACGTTGACATGAAATGTAAATAACTAATTCCAGCAGATTGAGTTTTTTTTTTTTTTAGTTAACCGCTTTAGGTTTCAAGAAGGTTGTGATGACTGAACTTAAATGAATATATTGCAACATGATTCAGTTCCGTGGACAGAATCGGAAAGCAAACTAGCGGTGCGGTGCGAGCAAGGAGGTTTTGTAACCTCCTTGGGTGCGAGGGCCTGATGCTGCAAAGCAGGAACGAGCGCTATTTGCCTTTTTTCCTACATTTCTTGGGAGCGGAGGAACTGCAAACTAGGCGCGTTGAATGAGAACGCAACATTGTCTGTACGCACCGCAGAACCGTGGTCTCCGCGATCGGCACCGGCAACGCGCAGCCGGTGCCGATCGCGGAGGCCACGGCACGGGCAAATGCAGGCATGCAAAGCCACACAAGTGGCGAGCGCTCAGAATCGCGAATGGTCACCGGCGTTGGCGTCTGCTGCGTAGTTCGTGGTAGCACGTATATTTGCTGTTCGTGCGCGTATAAACACACGTTAGCACTAATCTCATTTTCTTTTTCATGAGTTTGAAATAAGTTTCAATGCATATCGTGGAGGTCAGTCTTGTTGCTTCTTGTCACTGCTAAGCTTCAGAGAGTTAGATTAGTAAAATTAAGGAAGTTGCGAAATAACCTTGCGTCGCAGTTGTGGCTGAAGCGACAGAGCTCTACAGGGCAGAACAGTCCGTTTGGATTCCGTTATTTAAGTAGCTGGCTGTCTGTCGGTTCGATGTTGTGGCACGAGTTTTGTTATACCGAGAGTGCAGGGACGGTTTGCTGCTCTCCCACAGTAGAGTATAATATAGTGTGCCTTTGAGAGCGCAGCCGTTAGGCGCCAGTTCCTGCGTTGAGCGGCGTCGCCATCGTCGGCGTAACCGATAGAGCGAACGAGGACGAAAGAGAGCGAACGCGGAGCGCAGCGACGCCCAGTGTTAGCATATGCAATGCCTCGTGCCTGCTCGCGCTTCTTGTGACAGCGCAACGCATGCCTCATGCGCTCGAGAAGTGGGTTGACCTGTGAGGCTTGGGAAAAGAAGACGTGCGTTGGTCGAAGGGACACTGTGTGTGGAGCGCTCTTGCGGACTCTTAGATCTTACATCTAGTTTTCAGGGCACAAATTCGCCCATAATAAAGAAGTTTTATAGCGCAGCTCTTAGACGCCCGTTCCTGCGTTGAGCGGCGTCGGCGTCGTCGTAACCTACAGAGTGAACGAGGACGAAAGAGAGCAAACGCTGAGCGCAGTGGAGAATGAAAGACGGCGATAGCGAGGAGGAGAGAACGACCGTGGCGAGGCAACAGGTTCCGCGCCCGCCGCCCGCGGCGCCACAGTAGTGTGCGCCGTCGTGCGGTCGCCGATGACGTCATCACTAAGGTATGTGGCGAGGGCCTCCATCGATGCTATATATGAAAATAAAGCGCTGCATGAACGGAGGCCTGTCTGCGGCGGCTGTTGTGGAACGGGCCCACGCGCTGCATTCCGCGGTCTGCCAGTTAGCGAGGCAGTCGTACCTCAACTTATCGCACAATTAAAACACTTAAAGAGGTGCGCTCAGAATTTGCATTAGGCAGTATCGTAATCGTCGATGAATTTTATAGGCATGAATTTCTTTTAGCTTCTATTGATGGCGGCCTTCAAGCAGGGGCGTAGCCAGAAATTTTTTTCGCGGGGGGGGGGGGGGGGCGGTTCAACCATACTTTATGTACGTTCGTGCGTGCGTTTGTATGTGTGCGTCTATATATACGCAAGCAAACCTGAAAAATTCCGGGGGGGGGGGTGGGTTGAACCCCCCCAACTCCCCCCCCCCCCCTTGGCTACGCCCCTGCCTTCAAGTGAACTTGAGCCAACGTTTTTAGATTATTTCAGTTTGCAGACTAGCTTCGAGTGGCGGCCAGGTTTTGTCGCCGTCGCGGCGTAGCGTTGAGATCGGTTGAGATGCAGTACGAAGGGCGACGCTTGCTTCAGCTGCGTGCTTTTGCTGCGTTGTTGGTGCTCGCGCGTTAATCACTCATGTATTCTGAGGTTTCACGCGTTCCACCAAGGCATGAGCTCTTTGCTGTGATCGTGCGTACGTATTTGAGTACATACCGCGAAGTGTAAGCGCCGATTCTCGACATGCCCAGGTGCAGCGCGCCGTGTTGTTCGGGGCACGCTTCGGCTTCGGCAAGCCGTAGCACGACATTTCTTCGTGGGAGCTCTTTTATGTTTAGAGGAATTGAAACCAAGTTGTTTTCAGTTTACCTGCAAAGGAACTGGGTCTGTTTCGACACTTTTTGAACCCTTCTTGGCGCACTTCGGGACTGCGATGTGACATAATAAGTGTCGGTTGTCCCGTTCACAAGGACACCACTGCTGCAATATTATCTGGGGTATTTACGTGCCAAAACCACGATCGATATGATAATGAAGCACGTCGTTATATTGCCTCCGGAAATTTAGACCATCAGGTGTTTAACGGGCAGTAACATCGCACATCACACGGTCCTCTAGCACATCCACCGAAATGCGATCGCAGCGGCTAGGATCGAACTCGCGACCTTCGGGTCAGCCGTCGAGCACCATAACCACTGCACTACCGAGGCGGACCACCACTGCTGCAGAGCATTTTGCTGCCAAAGACGCTTGCAAAAGCCTAAGGTCTTCAGAAAAGGTCGCATCCGCAAAAAAGAAATAAAGCTAATGTGAAGGCTTCCCGCACTGTTCCGTCATCGTAACCAGCTTGAACCGACGTAGTGGTTGCGGGGTGTGCGAATAGTGATTTTTGAGGCCGAATGGAATAGTGACAGAAGCGAATAGAATTGAACAAGGTATACTTTTTGAATAGGCCACGAATTTATGAAACAGCCGTTCTTAATTAGAACAAATTTAAATTGATGTTCACGTCCTCGTATTCATATCTTCATTCATTCATTCATTCATTCATTCATTCATTCATTCATTCATTCATTCATTCATTCATTCATTCATTCATTTTGCGCTGTTTATTATCGGTATGAATATCCAACCAGTCAAGTCAACTACCTTAGTAACTTGGTAAGTTACTAAGGTACCCCGGGAGCGGCGCGCAATTGGAGGATGACGCGCAAAAACGCTCTACAAGAGTTTCCCAGCCGGCCTCCACTGCTGGGCTGTAAATATTGTATATAGTGTTGACCCGTTGTTATAGTGTATTTATCGTGTATTGTAGTGTATTTATTATCTATTGTAGTGTATTTATTATGTGTTGTTCAGGAAATTTTATTGCGCCAATAGGTGAAAATTAATTTTAAAAATAATTAATTAATTATACTCAAAGGTCTCAAAACTTGACATTACATGAGAAGTAATGCCAGAAAGAAAGGTCGGTTAGGACGATGGCAGATAGAAGGGCATTCCATATATATATTTTTTAAAATATACACGGCCCGTGTGAGTGGGTACATGACTACATGAAAGTATATACATTGCCGAAAATTCATGTTGAAAATTTAGGTTTCGCCTATACTCATATACAGCTTTGCTGTAAAAGAAGGTCGATACGTATTAGAATGGGCGCATGCTATCGGTACACAGCATTTGTAGGCGTATGGCGGGAGGAACGCACTGGAATGGCAGTTATCGGGATGACAGTTACAGGGATGACACTTATCGTACTTTTGCGCCAATTTGTCCACGATATGATTGTGAGGGACGCCGTGGTGGAGGGCTCCGGAAATTTAGACCGCCTGTGGTTCTTTAACGCGCACCTAAATCTAAGTACACGGGCCTCAAACATTTTCACCTCCATAGAAAATGCGGCCGCCGCGGCGGGATTCCATCCCATGACCTTCTGGTCGATGGAACATTAAAACCAAGCCGATTAGTATTAATGGTCACCGCGGGACACACGCTCGCTGGTAAACTAACCACAGTATCGGTCTGGTCTTTTTGCGTGCAGGCTACCCAAGTGCTTTCAGCTGCTTGGTGTGGACCTGACACTGAACACGTCCTTCCAACCGGTGGTTACCGAGGTGAACGGGCAGCCCAGCTTTTACCGGAGTCCCAGAGCAGAGGACGAGCCAACCAACGGACTTAAGCAACGGGTGCTGGCCGACAGCCTCAATCTCTTGTTCGGCGCCCGATCTGTGGCCGACCAATTGGCTGAAGCTGTCGACGAGGTCTTCGAGAATCTAGGAATCATGGTGGGTGTCGCTGAGAGCTACAGAAGTGGCGCCTTGAACCGCGCAACTACGATGGTGCAGTGTTTCTAAAGTATTCCTAATACGGTATCAAAAGTATACAGGGTAAAGTAAAGAGGCTGGTATTGACTTCGCAAAATATCTCGCACTGAAAGAGAGACGAAGAAGAAGATGATAATGATGCTTCTGAGATGATTTGATCCTACCCAATCAGAAGAATCAACCAAAAGTTGTGCGGATCATGTGGTTTTAAATTCGTTTCGACTCCTACGGGAGGTTACGGCGTCAATTAGGAAGAAGAGTTATTCTTAATGAATCCCAATTTTACGCTGCTAAATAAACCACCTTGCGTAACCTTCAAAACCAACAAATAAACAAACAAACGAATCATTATAACAGAAGGACATTAGCAAAAATTGTTTGCGATTGTCGTAGCTATAAAATCGATTTGACTCGAATATGAATTCCTTCTCTACAGCACTGCATATATTCCCGTCTGAGTGTAGCGGTGCAGAAGCCCCAAATGACAACAGTACAGTCGAAGTAACTGGCAGACCGAGTTGCCGCATTATAATTTCCATGGTTCTTCTGTTAGCGGATAAACGTCGGCAGTGCAGCAAAAACTGTTCATTGTTTTTACCTCATGAATTAAATGAACATAAAAGAGAGATCGCCAGACCAGCTCGGTGCATGTATTTTAAGGAAGAGAACGTTGACACGTCCTCATTCTGTTCTTCTCTTTATTCGTATTCGCCTCGTTACGGCAATGTTGTATTTGAGATGATCTGTCTAAATGGGATACATAAATCACGTAATAGAGAATGTTAGAATAGGGTACGCAAAGCTTTGCTTTAGCATTGGTCGCCACTGCGTTATGCGTTATCCTTCTGGGTACCCACGTTTAATTGCGGAACTAGCGTATTGTACCCAACGAACGCTATCTCTGCATACCCTACTCTAAAACTGTCCAACGTTACTGTGGCTTGAGTATGAAATCAAAGCGTAATCAGGGTGAATTCCTGATTGCGTGGGCCCAATGTTAAAACGTTCATACGTGGTATTGGATTTTATTTCGCGCCTGGCGCCCGTGAGGCGAGATCCAAGCTCCGAAGAAAAAAGACACGCAGGAATAGTAGGGATTCTTATACAAGAGCAAATGTGATTTAAATACATCGTGAAGATTTAAATCCCTGGTGATTTAAATACCACGGGCAATGAGTACGTTATAAGTTACCTCGAATATTCGCCGCTTGAAAGACAATATCAAAGAACGCTGGCCTCCTACAATGAAGCCATATGCGGATGTTTAGGGCCAACGTCTCAGAGACGGCAAACGTAGCTTATGTTCTTCGTCCGCCTTTACGTCAGTTAAATAGCACTATAAATTGATAGCTGCACTTTCATTATATTTTGCCATGAAGTAAAGGGAGGACGGTTAATTGGTGTATTCATGTAGGACGGGTAGTAACCGCGGAGCCGAACCATGAGAGTGAAATAACTAGGAGAATAAGGATGGGATGGGGCTCATTCGGCAAGCACTATCAAATCATGAATGGTAGTCTACCACTATCTCTCAAGAGGAAGGTATATAACAGCTGCATCTTACCGGTACTTACCTACGGAGCAGAAACCTGGAGACTTACAAAGAGGGTTCAACTTAAATTGAGGACGACGCAGCGAGCGATGGAAAGGAAAATGATAGGTGTAACCTTAAGAGACAGGAAGAGAGCAGAGTGGGTCAGGGAACAAACGGGGGTTAAGGATATCATAGTTGAAATTAAGAAGAAGAAATGGATATGGGCCGGCCACGTAGCACGTCGGCAGGATAACCGGTGGTCATTAAGGGTAACTGACTGGATTCCAAGAGATGGCAAACGCGTGAGGGGGAGACAAAAAATTAGGTGGGTAGATGAGATTAAGAAGTTTGCAGGTATAACGTGGCAGCAGAAAGCACAGGACCGAGTTGATTGGCGGAACATGGGAGAGGCCTTTGCCCTGCAGTGGGCGTAGACAGGCTGATGATGATGATGATGATGATGATGAAAGGGAGGACGTGGATGTGTAATATTGTATGAATGATCTCCCAAAACTGTGTCCTCACTTGATAAGGTAGCAATTACCGGAGATTAAGATTAATCACCACGACGTAGTTAATGATATCAAAAAAAATGTTTTGAAATAAAATTTTCAGGTGTTCGCATTTCGAACGGTCATTCTTTTTATTCTTTAGGTGTATGCTTATATACTATCCTATGTGCCTTGGTAACCGATTACCATTTTCACCTTCGCTTCTTGGAATGTTCGTGCATGCGCACCGTATTTTAAAACTCGAAACAGAACTCAGCGAAAAACCACCGCTTCTGCGGGAATCGTTTCATTTTGATTCTTGATCTTTCGTTAGCAATTACATCTATGCAAGCAAAGAACGACCCCAACTTTGCAAATATCCAATCCATTATACGAAACGTACGTCTTTCAAAGCATAAAGATGGGCACGTTCTTTTTTTTTTTTGTTGTTGCTTAATTACCACCAATGAATATGTACCGACGTGCGTTGCGTAAGATGCAAGACGCATCTATTCCAAGAAAAACTTCCTTTATTTCATCACGTCGACTCTCGTAGCGAACTGCCGTATCGGATCGTTCATCGCAGGGCCTCAGCTGCCAGATCTCCCACGACCTGTGCCTTAGCCGTGAAGACCTGGTCTTTCTCATGGATACGCGAAGGGAGTCTATGCAGACGGGAGGATTTCAGCAGGTGAGTTGTACCATGTACGTTGGCAACGATCATGAAGGAGCGAATATAATGTTCTCAAAGATAACGTGATTCTTTTTTGTATTGCTCCTGCTTAAGGTGCGCACTTGTGTTGCCTCATCACCTTTCCGCATAACGCACAGCATGCTAGGTCGTTGGTTTTGATGACCACAACTCTCTTGCAGAAAAAAGATCCTGCGACCTTAGATTCGAATGTATTCTCGTATGCACAAGCTCACATAAGCCCGATTGTAGTTCTTAGAGCAGTGGTTCTTAAGCGGGGGTCCGCGGACCACCGGGGGTCCGCGAAACCCATCCTCGAACAACAACAACAAAAAAAAACACCTTTTTTGAAGAGACATTATGTCCAGACTTTATCATTTGTTGTTCTTCGTGTTCACATTAACTGCCTCTTTGTGATTTTTCTAAACTTCCAGATTTGATTATATAATATTTTTTTTCTGTTTTTCCTTCCCCAAATATAGTGCAACCAAGCAGGTGCATATATCGGTTAACCTTGTTTGCGAGGTCATCAGCTTGTTTGCTCGGAGGCGTGTCTTTCCCACTTGCCCAGGGAGGGGAGAAGGTCATAGGCGTGCGAAGGGTTCTGCATTAAGATTGGAGGGGTAGGGGGGTAAGGTTCACTAATATATCAAGCTGCACGAGCTGTGCAATTGAGAGTGCGGTACACAATATAAACCTGACATTCTTGTCATCAAAATTTGGAAGTTTGTTTGTGCACGGCTTATTCCAACATTATACCACTTGTCTAAAACAGAATGCATCTGCCAATTATCACTACTAAGGTATTCATCCCGGGGGGTGGGGAAGGGCTACCGTACCTGACTTCTCTGAATTTGCTTGTTATAGTAAATTGAGGTGCGACAAACTGCGATAACCTTGCCGCGGTGGTTCTGTGTCTCTTGCGTTGAGATGCTGGTGGGAACGAGATCACAGGTTCGACTTCCAAACAACGGCGACCGCGCTCCACTGAACGTGTATAGAAGAAACGCTCGTGTGCGCATCATTCTTGCATCAGGATAAGGCAGGCATACATGCAGTCAAAGCACGAGACAAGCGCTCCTCGTTGAAAAGGTCGATACCCTTTTCTCTGCAACAGTCCTGAAATAGCGCATTCGCTTTTAAAACTGCAGTATGCACAAATTAAATAACATGGAAAAGAGAGCACGAGCTAGAAAGATCTCGCACGTGTAAAATACGCTAATGATTACGTATGAAATTGACTGCGAACACGCAATGTATTCCCTCTTAAAATGTTTGCCAACATTTTCTTTTTGTTCCTCGGAACGCACAACTTTGAACAGCGGCCCTGAAATTAAACGTCACGGAAAGTTGTACGAGTACTTTTAAAACTTTTAACCCCAAGCACTTAGTGGCTGAACAGCGAACTTAAACTGTACTCTTTTTGTTTTTTGCACGCCATTCTCAAATAACGAAAGTTTCAAGTTTTTTTTTTTTGTTTTTCGTTTGTCGAGGGCCGAACTTCAATTGGAAGCGTGGCGAAGCGCTTGCTTCTTTTCCGCACCGCTTTCTAGCCCACAAGACTTCCACAACGACGTTCGTTCAATGACAGTGACGGCGGTTTCTGCGGTCTTATATGAAATAAAACAATAAATCTATTAACGACTCCCCGCTGAGTCGAAAAGACGTCTAGCTACCTTATCCCCCGGCCCCTCCTCCGCCTACCCTGCGGTATTTATCCTGAGGACCGCAGAAATTGGTCGATTTTTCGAGCCGCCTCAAGTCGAGGGAAGGGCCCACGATCGATTCTCAAGGCTGTGCCGGGGAGCGTAGCCTTGCTGGTGGTAGCGTTCCGTGGCTTGTCTCTAGTATCTCGCGGCAATTGCTTGTTTTTTTTTCTATAGTTTAATATTTCAGAACTGCGGTGCAATTTCGCGACATCACCGTGCGTGCTGCAAATGGGAGCACCGAAGTAATATTGGAGGCGGTCGTTACCGGGGCTATATCTTAAATTTTCCCAGCATTTTGAGACAGTCTCGATACGATACCGCCGACGTGCGAACACTAATTTCCAACAGCTTAACTGTAAAATGAGCAGCTACCGCCTCCACGTTGCGTGCGTAATTGCCTGCGGCCCCGTTAGTTTTACGACTCTAAACGCCTCCTGCCGAGCTCGCTAATATTTATGTTTTTGAATACGTTTCTGATCAGACATGCAGCGTTTCGGCGGTTCCTCGATTCGGACCCTCGTTTTCGTCGCTGAAGATTTGTGGTGTGTGTCGCAATATGTAACAGGCGATTCGCCGCGGCGAAGGTGTGAGAAATTGCCTGAGTAATACGTCATCTACGGCCTGCTGCGCGCGCTGAAAACAGCGACAAGGGCGCAGTTCGTTCGACTACCTACCGCGGCGCGACTGGTCAGGGACGTTGAGAATACAGACACGTGCATGGTAGACGGGTTGCTAGAGTACGAATCCATCAACGTCGTTGTTTCATACATAGCAGTCTATACGCTGTGGAGGCTACGCAAGAAGTTCGGTAAGCAAAGTGTGTAACTCCGCGTGCCTCATAGCCGCGTTTCGTCGTCGTAAGCGCTCGTGCCAGAAGAGCGAGGGTATACGCGTGTCAAGCGTCGCGACTTTTCAAATAAAAAAAAAAACGAAGAAACGAGGACAACGATACAATAAGAAATGTAGCACGGCATATTCACAGCCGTAGAACAGAGTTGTTTATCTCTAAGCTACCAAAACTTCTAATTTATATTACACTGCATAAAACTGAAAGAAATGAAATTGTGAGTGCAAAAAAAGAATGAACTATTTTTTGGAACGAACACATCTACTGCAAGAAGTCTCGCTAGCCTCGGCTACTATGGATAAAACATAGTACAGCTGCAGATAACGTCATCAACGATAATAAGAATTTTGGGAGTTGAACGTGCGAAAGCTACGAATTGACAAAGAGAGACGGCGAAAAGGGGACTCGGTAGTAATATCAGTCCCCTGGGTTTTTTTTAACGTGGACCTAAATATAAGTACACGTGTGCTGTTGCATTTCGCCCCCTTCGAAATGCGGCCGCCGCGCTCTGGAATCATAGTCTCAAGTAAAGTTGTAAGACTTTCGTCAGTAACACGCAGCTTTTATTTTGCATTTGGCCGAGCATTCATGTATACAAGGCAAAATCACTTTTTTTCCGCGAGCGGACTCTAATTCAGCTCGACTTGTTTTCCATGGAAGTTTCAGCCGCTGATTTTAAAGGCGATATTAGACAGTTTTAGGTGAGCGTCTGCAACAGCTCTGCGGACGCAGCCTGCCACTGGGAATTGCTGGCAGCCTACGTCCGCAGAGGTGCTGCCGACGCCCAACTAAAACTGTCTGTTGTCCGCCGCCGACGCCGGCGTGTGTCGCAGCTATCGCGCGCAATAAAAAAATGAAATAAAGAAAAGAGAAATTATGGGTTAGACTTGCAATCGAGCCCGGGAATCCTGCATGGCAGTCTGCCGCAGAGCAACGCCAAGTGATTGAAAGCTTCAGAAAAAATTGGCCGCGTATCTGCGTGCTTCGCTGCAAATGTCGTCTAAAGACGATAGAAGAGGCGCTGCGTGAGATATGGACGCCATCTGGCAATACGTCGGGAAACATGAGTGCTGTGTTGCGGGCTGGTAGTCCCGGCGCAGCAGCAGGCGAAGACCGGCGGTGACCAACGCGACCGGCGGGGACGCCAGCCAGCCCGAACACGCGGTTTGGCTCGAAGCGCTGAAGCAGAAGAAACGTCCGCACTCAACGAGTACTCTCCACACACTCTTTTATCGCCTGGGTAAAACAGGAATGCCAGAGCGGCACCCCATAGCATTCGTACAGTTCAATACAGAAACGAAACCGAAACGCAACAATGAGCTCGTGCAGAGGGCACGGAGGAAGGCAGGTTTCAGCGCAGTCGCATTTTCAGCGCAGCTTAAGAAACTAGGGTCTTTAGAACTACGTCTGTATACATTTTCTATTAAAGGAACACACCATCTAATACTTACCTAGTGATGTTGCGCCTCAGATATGCGTAATGTTTGCTTTTTGATCGAGCATGTACACAAGTATGAACCTAGTCAGCCGTTCAAGATGGCTGGCCCTTGGGCAAGTGGTTCAACGTTGGCCGAGTGGCTGAATCGAGTGACGTGCCGACAAACAGAAAGACAGACCAAAATTTCTACGTTTAAGTATCCCGAGAAAGACTATCGTCGTTAAAAGGCCCTATATATTGGTCATGTTGGGCGAGGAATCGTTTTAGCAGCTATGCAAATATTGCGTGGTAGATGCGCGCAGTTGCACCAGGTGTCGCAGGAATGGCATCTTCATGAAATCGCCCCGGTGCGCACCGGGGCGCCAAGGCGCTACGATGATTGGACGAAACGGTGCCCCGGGGCGCACCGGTGCGATTTCATGAAGATGCCATAAGAGATATGCGTGGGTGCTTTAGAGCTGCCCACCCATAACAAATGGCTCAGCCATAATTCATAATCATCAGTCACGTAGTCGACAACGTTTGCAATTACGTAGATGCACATATTGCGTTACAGACGCGTAGTGGGTACTTCGCCGCTTCGCAGAATGATGAAATATAGCGCAGTGGGTACTCCGCAACTATACTTGCAGTATTCTCCCTAACAGAGTTTACAACAGGCTCTTAGAAGGCCACTCCTCCAATTTACGCGGTTACTGTGCTGCATGTTCCGCGCAGGCCTGGAGGGTTTTTTTTTGTTTTTTTTTTCATCCAGCAACCATGACAGTGTAAAGCGTGCCGGCTTCATCTCTAGCTGTGAAATGCAAACAAGTGCAAGCTAATTCTGGAGCCAATAGCCACCTGGCTATCTTCCACGCACATTTTGTGACAGTACGATCTATTATGTGTGCGCCTGAATTCAACTACCATATTTTCTCGCATGCTACAAGCGCGCTCGTTAGCACTGGTTAATTTTGGCTAAATGACGGATAATTCCGACTGTTGTCAGCTACATGACTGCTATTGTCGGCTAAAAATGACTAAATAATTGCTTATATTGGCTAGGCTGGAAAATGTTCGATAGCGTTACTAAATGATGACTATGAATGGCCCGTGTTGCAAATGATGGCTCTTCGATGTTATAACCGCAGCGTTATCTTCACTCCATCTCTTTGCAATGAGAAATTTGTCGACCGATTTTTCTTGAGTATTCTCCTCCCTTCTTCTGTAATGCTTAGTTGTAGCATAAGTGCGCATGAGCTAACTTTCGATTTGGCAATATTCAGTTACACATATCGCTTTTTTTAAAGTTTACAGTGAAAGCTGTTATAATATCGAAACAGCTGCCGATTTTGGTGCCGTAGTTGTCCGCTGCTGCCGCTGCCAGAGTCCATAACGAATATCGCGTGAAATGAGAAAAGAATATCCAGAATCGAGGGGTATTTGAATCTAAGCCCTCTGCGTGGCAGGCGAGTATCGTACCACAGAGCCACGTCGGGGCTTGAAACTCCTTCACAAAAAGACCCTATACCGACGTCATGTCGGGCAAGGAATCAAGTTAACAGATGTAATATAGCGTGGTAGAAGAGTAAAACAACAACTAGTCATCACGCAATGCCAATTGCGTATTGAGTGGGCGGTTTAAAGCTTCCCACTCATTATAAAGAGCTTAGCCATAATTCTTCATCGTCATTAGTCACAGCATCATCAAAGTGCACATAACGCTTTACAGATGTGTAGTGGTACCTCGCTTCTCCGCAAAATGACGAATAATGGCACAGGGGTTGCTTCTCTACTCATAAAAATTAGGACGATTTTTGGCGACGTGGGTACCTCGTAAGTGTACTTGTAGTAGTTGCCCAAGACGTAAACAGGCTTTAGAAAGGCCGCTCTTCCAGCTTTCGCTGTGACTATGCTGCGTGTTCTGCGCAGGCCAGGTGCTTTTTTGTTTGAACTACTTATTTCTTTAAGCATCGCTCCGGGCAATTGGCGTGCGGTCTCTCGGAGTGGATAGGGCTACCTCGCCGAGGAACAAACAAACGAACAACGAACCAACCAACCTTGGCTAAGAAATACAAAAATATAAATAACAAGGAAAACGCCGGAAAACCAATCCTTGGCGTAATCGCAAATGCGTATCCACGTGTATTGACCCTGTCTGCCACTATGTTGCCTGCCCACCTCGTCGCCTTATCTCGAAGACATCAAAAGATAGAACAGCACCGTGCTATAGAATAGGAGGGTATGCGGTAGACGTAACTCTCCTACCGTCACGCAGTGTTACTTCGGCATAGCTGTGCTCGTTGGAAGCGTACGTATCGACGGCTTCGCGCCGGAGTCGAGACTGCGAGTCGTGCACTGCGGTGAAGCTACGAGTACGAGAAAACAGAAAGAACAGTTGTGCACTGAGGTGAAGCCGTCAGTGTGGGAAACAGAAAGAGGGCTTCGGCCCGTTTTACCGTGTTACCCACTCTCCGTCGTGGAAAGAGTCTAAGAGGAGAGGAGGCTGCAGAGAAAAGAACAAAAGGAAAGATGGTGTGGGAAAGGGTGGGAAGGGGGAGAAGTAGGTAGGAGTTACGTGTATGCCTGCGAGTCTGCGTGTCTGGGTGCGGCGGCTTTTTGCTTCACGCTTAGCTGCTTAGCAATCTAGGTAATGCGCTAGCCGGATAGTAGAAAGAGAGGCTTCGCTGCGCTCCAGAGAGGGCGCGTTATAGGATATATATAAAATGGTCGCTTAGGTTCTTTCGCGAGGTGGTGCGTTTGGTTTGTTTGTTTGTCGCCGGTCCTACCTCAGGAGGCGGCGCAAGGACTGCACCCAGAGATTAGCGAGAGAGGGAGAGAAGAGATGTGTGTAAACTGCCGAAAATGGGCGTGTGTGTTTGCGTCAGGGCTTGATATATAAGCCGTGTTTAGTAAAACTTGGTAGTGCCCTTAGTGGAGACACGTTTAAGTGCATTGCCTAAATTGCCGTGTTATGGCCGACGTCCAGGTAAAAAAAAAAGTCTTACAGACACGAGATGGACAGAGGAGAAACAAAGGCGAAAAATGGCGAGGCTAACTATAATAGGAAATGGTGTACTGTACCCTTACGCTGTAAGACGCAGTGTTATGATGCGAGCGTGTGTCAATGCGACCGTGTGCGACCAGCCGCTTTCCGACCAACTCGGTCGGGTGACCGGCGCTAGTCGCACATGTGAACGAGCCTTAAGGCATTAGAAAGGGAAAAAAATGTAATCCACCCGTTCGTAGCATGAAGGTAGCTAAGAGAAAATACGCACGGATTGCAGAAAAGTTAATACTTGTCTGGACTTTTTGGGGGCACTGCTTCGTGCTATGTATACTAACAGCTCGGATACAAATTTTATCTTTCATGAATTTTCCACCACCGTGCAAGCTTCCGCACAACTTCCTTACCACAATAATGAAACTTACGAGAAGCATACCAGCGATCTGCATGCGTAAGCGAACCGCAAGGAGTACGGCGCGTCGTTTACATACCTACCCGGCTATGTATCCTTCTGTGCAGAGTACAGGGTGTAGGGTGACGAAGTAACAGAGCGGCGTAGCTGACGCATTGTTTTTTTTTTCTGGGAGGGGAGGGGGTTCTAGTATCAGGCAGTTCATTGCAATCATACCTGTTGGGAAAAAAACAAGCGGGCTAAAGCTTTCCACCAAAATGTATTAGATCTGATTCCCGAGGAGCCTTACACCACCAGCTCGTGGACGTTGATGTAGTTTAGGTTGAGCTGTAGCTCTGTAGTTTCGAAGCTTAACTGAAAACTTCCTTCTCACTTTCCGAGACGGGAATTTTGATCAACAAATTAAGCTTTTTTTAAACGTGCACTCAGCTTGCTTTCTTGAAGAAGAGAGCGAGAAATCTCGAAGGCACGCCGCATTTCACCAACGTTTTCTTTGCCTGCCGCCTCGGCTGATTCGCGTATGAAACCTTAATGTGTTCGCTGTGAGCCAGCGTTAATTACGGTAGGAAGCATTAAGGTAATAAACAAATGCAAAAGGAGATGGTGAAGGGTGCAGTGCGCGCCCCCATAATGACCAAGCGTTATAATACCGCGCTTAGCGGCGGGGGCTCATTAAAACGTGATCTCGCACTCGGGTCGGTGCTCACATAACTCTAGGCTAAACACTGTGCACTGCGCGCAGGAAAATGAGCGGTTTTTCGTGTGATTGCGGCCAGTGAAAATGAGCTGCCCCAGCTGCTTCACTTCAAGACGGCGGAAAAAAGCTTATGCACTTCACAGCTTTACTGGCCGGCTGTACTTTTCACCTTGTATACAAGTACAACGAATAGGAATCTCGGTTGCTCTGCTGTTCTTTGTTTCCGTTCCGATTGCGGCGGCTATATTTGCATTCCGCATTATTCTACTTAGGAATGGCACGGCTGTTATTGCTTTTTTTTGGGGTAAGTTTCCGTAAACTGACGAAATGCAATGACTTTACGAAATTTTATTTTCTCCCGACTGGTTTTTCACTTCGTGCTATTTCTTTGAATTATGAGTTCAAGCTATACTTCGTTTGGTTTAGGCTTTCAAGCCCAGGCCTCTCGTGTGAAGCCTCTCGTGTGTCACAAGTGCATCAAAACTGTGTAATCTACCATACAGGTCTTTCTCGCTGTCCTTGCCAGTTCGTATCATCCTCTCTAAATTTTCTGGGATACAATGTAAGCACACAGAAAAGCTACAAGAAAAAAGTCACAGTTTCACCGTAAGGGCGAAGCAATGAATCCGACTGCAACAAATTGTAGTGTTACACGAAGTGAGGCTGCCAGCTAACTGTTTTGTATCCGATCTCGCGTAACTACAAAACGCTGGTGTTAGAGAATACGGCCGCTCCAGGGAGAGATGCTCTCCGCATAGTCACTTCGCGTTGAGAGCGCAGGACGTAGAAGGGTATACGAGCCGCCCGCTGTGATGGCTTTCGAGATAGCGCGCGCTCCAGCGATCGCGACCGCGCCATTAAATTCAAAGTTCAAAGTGGCTGCTCGCGCTACAAACACCCCCCCCCCAGCCCCCCACCTCGTGTCTTTTCATGGTCGTTAAAGACGGTCGGGGCGTTTCCTGTCTGCTTAGACGGCAGACCTCCCGAGCGGGGCGATATTATCGCATGCACCTTCCGAGCGACGCAAATGGGCCGGCTCGTTTGATCTCTGCATCGGCCGCGTTCGTCGCCCCTGCTCGCGCACTTTTACCCGCGGTAGAACATAAAATGCGCGGGGGGATCTTATCAATTTGGACTTCACACCGGAAAGACATGACGGCAACGGCAACGGCGACGGCAAAAGGTCGTTGAGACTGTCCATATAATTGCTATCGCAATAAAAGCAATGTTGCATTTCCATTTCACAGGGACGGTAATTTCTGAACTGACACACGAGTAACTTCGTCTTGCTCTCACTGTCGCAGCTGTACCCAACGTACAAGAGTGGACAGTACAAAACTTTCATCGACGAGCTGGAACAGCTGCACATGGGAACTCTTGAAGCAGGGGGTGCGACCGAAGACATACAAAGGTAAGCGAATGCACTGAGAAGCAGGGGCGTAGCCAGGAGGGGTTGGGGGGGTTCAACCCCCTCCCCCCCAAATTTTTCAGTTTTGCTTGCGTATATATACACGCGCACATACAAACGGACGCACGAACATACATAAAGTATAGTGGACCCCCCCCCCCCCCCCGAAAAAAATTGCTGGCTACGCCCCTGCTGAGAAGCTTAGTTTAGTGATGCGAGTACTTACAAACACATTATTCCCAGTCTACATATCTGATTCCAATCTGTCAACTAAGACAAAAAGGTATAACCTGCGAAACCTGACACTCACGTAAAACCAGACACACACGCAAAGTGTCCACTAAGCGTTAGAAGTGTTCGAGACCTTTCCGCTTTTAAAACTCGCGTTATACTTTGTGAGCTCTATTCCATATTGAAAATGATTGTGCGCCTGAATTTGCTGTATAGCACTTTGACTCTGTATATGCTAAAATATAATAATAATAATAATAATAATAATAATAATAATAATAATAATAATAATAATAATAATAATAATAAGAAGAAGAAGAAGAAGAAGAAGAAGAAGAGGAGGAACAGCAACAATAATACAGTAGCCACGAACGCGTACATAAACGAAGTCCTATGTTTGGTTTTGCGAGCATAGGACTTCGTATTATTGCGAAAGAACTACTACCCGTGTTATATATTTCTCGCAACGCAGTGACACACATGCCTAAAAACGTAGCTCATTTTTGTTTGGGTAACATTAGTCTGTTTAAGCTATGTGGATAATGCGAATAAACGCTTTTGTTATCTGTATAATTCAGCCGTAAACGCAGCAAACCAATCAGGGCATATATGTATATTCACAGAACATTTTGTTCCACTGGCAGGTTGCTTTCACGAACGATATCTTCAAGCGGAAATTCTAGCAACGTCAGATATTTCTTGCGAATTCGGGACGTGATGCTCTCTTTTAAAGACAGAATAAAACTCTACACTCTTCGCCAGAGCTTTACCTTCGCGTTCTCTCTCACATATGTTGGCTTTTCTTGAACTGGTCATGGCAGAATAATTCTTGCGTGAGCATGTTTCTCGAAGATCGATAGAAGCGAACACCACCTTTGACCAAACGTCGATCTTATGGGATGACGTAATAATATGACGTCAAAGGGGCGTTGGAATGATGTCACAAATTTTGCCAACCTGTGACAAATCATGAAGTCATCACATTGTGATAATTTTTTGCATAATTCGTGTTGACGCCGACGGTCACTTCTGTTTTCAGGAGGCATGTAAGGCTTTCTCGCCTTAATAAATGTAAATGAAGGCGTGATCGAGCTTTTTGTCCGCAAACGCTTATTTTTCGACGTGCGCTGACTGCAACCGAACTGCAAGTTCTGCTGTATGTTACTATATTTCCTTATGCGTTCTTGTCCTCAGCCATCGACTCAACCACTTTCTACGCGCGCAGGAGCGGTAGCCAGCATGGCACTGCCGACATGCACCCGATCGTGGTTGCCCTACAAAGGCACTTCAACCGGCACGTGGCTGACGACAACTACTCGGACCTCGAGCCGGAGCCAAGCGACGTCTGGTGAGCCATTAGAAAGTTCCTGTACGGCTCGCGCAAAGCCCCTGCGTACGCTTTAACATGGCGGAGCCATAATAAAGCGCATGCGTAAAACGCGGAACCAACGCCTCTTTTAAGCATGCGCAACTTATTTTCAAACAACTTCGCTATCAAATAATGCTTTGTCCCAATTGTATTACGACCTTATTAAGAGCTTTCAGAGCAGGCTAACTGCCCTGAAATAAATTTCTGGCTGTGCCCCTGGTACTCCCAGGGTTTGTACGAGCCTATGATAGCCCCCGAAGTTCGTTGCCATGTGAGAGTCACGGTATCGACAGAACAGGCAGCAGCGCGCGATATCTTAAGAAAAAATCGAAAAACTCGTAAGGTTCGGGTGCATGCAAGGAGCGCAGCTTCAGGGTTGCATACCTGCTTCGACCCGGAACACATACGCGGTCCGCTCACGGCATCGATCTCCCATTTCGGCTCATCAACTATTTATGCGAGATTCGTAAAATGCCCAGACGAAGAAATCATTACGTAGAGAAAGTGGGAGGCCCACCTTGCTCCGCGCTTGCTTTCGTCTTTGCCTCTTGCAGAAGACTCGGGTTCGTTACCATGCATAATTCATACTCAACCCCCCCCCCCCCCCATTCTATACGTTCGTTTGCGCGTTTCTACGTAGACGACTCCGGCACGTTAGAACGCGAGCATTTCAGCCGCGTCTGACTCGAGTTCTTTCGTTGCTCTCGCTGCCTGGCTTTACTTTCGATTTTTCGACAAGCACAACCCGTCCTGTGCTTCTCCATTGCCCAAGTTCGACGAGTATATTCCTGCCCGTGCTGTACGCAGTCGCTATTTGTGGAAAAGAGTTTCAGTCCAAAAGAACGATCGGTGTGCTTAGAGCTTGCTTAGCGCCACGTGGGGAATAAAAACAAAAAACAAAACAAAAAAGCAAGACACTCTTAGTACGCCCAAGTGCGTGCAGAGGTATAAAAATGTACACGTGCCTCTACGTAAGTACAGACGGGTCCACTGTTAAAGGGAACACTTGCGTGCAGGGAATGTTCGGATTTCGCTCTCTTGCAAAAGCATAGTGCTTTAGATTTGCATACGACTATTGGTGGTTGACAGTTGCGACTCCTTTTGACAGAACAGTGCCATGCACGAACCAAGTTTCCCCATCCACTTGCCGTTAGGGGGCCAGCAATATGAAGGGTGCTCATTCGAGTGTTCCTTTTAACAGTGGACCGTACTGTACATTCTTGTTCATGTCCCGGCTGAGGTGTCAGATATAGCCAGGAAACCAGACCTTTTTCGTCTGGTATTCTGGCTGTAGCTGGCACTTTATCCAGGAGCTGATTAAGACTGTAGGACGTACTGCTGGATATGCGCTCATAAATCAAAATTAAACTGAATTAAGCCTGCATTTATAGACCTAGGCTATTGATGAACTGCCACAAGTGAACGCGTCTATGATAAATAATAATAGTTGTTGGGGTTTAACGTCCAAAAACCGCGATTTGATTACATGAGGGACGCCGTAGTGGAGGGCTCCTGAAATTTCGACCGCCTGGGTTTCTTTAACGTGCACCTAAATGTAAGTACACGTGCCTCAAGCGTTTTCGCTTCCATCTAAAATGCGGCCGCCGCGGACGGGACTCGAACCCGCGACCTTCGGGTCAGCATTTGAGCACCATAATTCACTAGACCACCGTGGCAGGTAACGCCTGATAAAAGATGTTGGCGGGCAGACACACAACATAAAAGGCCAGAACAACACAAACTGCTACTAACGCTCTCTTTAATGTTTGAATAATCTCACCAAATTCCAATAACTATTCGGAAGCAGTTATTTCAACTATTCTTTGTCGAGTATTTGTAGAGACGCAGAGGTGAGCGATAAAAAAAAAATGTCACGAAGGTGAACTGGGCTGTTATTGGTTAATTTTAATTATAACTGTGTAACTGCAGTAGACGTTGTTTTTTTTTTCTGCAACGTTTTCATTGCTGGTATTTGTGCGTTAATCTTGTGAGTGTGGACACTTGCAAATTAAATTTTTACCACTTTAGGGTTTAAGGCGGGAAGCAAAAATCATTGGATAGTAACAGGAAGTGGTGATTTTGATACAGTCGAAGAGGCAAGCAGGCTAAGCATTAGCTAAGCAACCAGGACGTTCATACGGTGTTTCGCACGCGATGGTGCGCTACAATAATTTATGCACGCTCAGGTTTTGCGTCGATTCAACAACGGCGTACTGTTCGCAGGAAAGGGACCAACAGTTCGTCGGTACAGCACAGCGAAAAGCAAGAAGACGACTTCCTCAGCGGAAATCAGGACTTCTACGCCTGGAGTCAACGTGAGTACGCTGTTCAGCTCCCAATGTTGATAGTGTCACTCAAGTACGCTTCACACACGGAGCAACCGAATTGTCAAGCCATGCTTCACGTAGATGAGGATACTGATATAATAATCAAATTATTATGTAGATTTATTCCCTAGCCAGTTTCAGTTTCTCAGATGCGGCTTCTCAGATGCGGCATTTCGTTCAGAGTTTAATTGTGGGATCGCTTACGTTTACCGAAGTTGTGTGAAGAGCGTAGCATGGTCTATTGCTTTGACATATCCAAGTTTTAGCGTGCATTAACGTTAACGTTCTCGCGCCCAGTTGCCCATTCACATTATATCGTTGTGTACGCCCGCCGTTAGCATTATCGGCAAGCGCGCTTTGACGTACAAGTGCAATATGCAACTGCAAATGCGAATGAAGGCGTGCTGGGAGGTTGGCGCATTTCGTTTTCCCAAACCTCGCGCCAAATAATGAGTACGCTTTTTCTTTTCTAGCGTTCTAGCTGAAGTGACATTTCACTATTTCCAGAGAAGGTTTTTACTGAGTCTGTTTGCAATATATACACGCACACACCAAAGAAAAATGTAAATCGTCCAACACACGGATCGTATGTCATCGTCGTCGGTTAGCACTCTTCTCTTAAATAACGATTCCGGAACGCCCGTTTCCCATGTTTCGTCAGCCGCTCCCCCGCCGCTTTATTCGAAACAAAAAGGAAGCACACAACGCTCTTTCTAGCGTGTCATTCGCGGAAAATTTGCGACTCCATCCAAGCGCTCGACAGAAACACAAACACACAAAGCAAAGGAAAAACTCCGACCGTGCACTCAACAGCAAACACACGAAAAAAAAAAGGGGGGCGCTCAACGTCCGCTGCGCAACTTGTTGAATGTATACACAGTTTCTAGAGCGAGCTGCGGAACATTCATTACTGCACGCGATCTCTCGCCCGAAAAATAACCCGGGCGCGTTTTGCGAAGTGACGTGTTTTTTTTTCTTATATGCGTGTATCTCTTTCTCGTTTCAGCGACCTCAGCGAACGTCACTTGCAGCAAAGGTAAGAGGGGGCTCGTGATTTATTCGTTGTTACCGAGACGACGGCACCGATATTCTCCTAGAATATATGACCCGGTGTTTTTGTACGGTACGACGGTGCACTTAACGCGCGCGTGCGCACAAAGCGAACGAGATGGAAATGCAGTGCGCATCTTCGCAACGACACCGACAGAAGTCGCTGTCTGCCGTCCCCATAACTGAGACGCCTGATTCGTTATGTTTCCAAAAAAAAAAAAAAACTAATACCCATTACAACGCGTAGACGTAAAAACAAAAGTAACGCGTAACCAAAACTTGAGAAATTTTAGGAAAGTTTACGACGGAAAACCTGTTTACCTCTTCTGCTCGAGCGTAAAATAACTTCGGATTTCTTCTCTTTAGACAAAAACGTGCGCTAGCCATTATTGTACGCTGTTTTTTTGCTGCTTGTTGTTTTCGTTACGAAGCTTATCTTGTTGCAAGTTGTAAATACATATTAAAAGAAAAGTCTCACATCGTCGTTGGTTCTGCCTGGCGAACCTGTGCGAGACGTTTGAGGATGGTTTGATATAAGTTATGTCCGCAGCGCCGTTAGAAGCGTTCGGGGCCTAAGCGAAGAACGGTGTAATGAAAAAAAAAACTTGGTGTAGCGGTGGTTTCTAGACATTACACCATCCTTCACCGACACGTGTTCTAAAGAGCCGAGGTAAGTGGGAGTCAAGAAATTGTGTGTACTGTGCTCGAAAGTCCTGGTTACCGAATATTCAGCAGTTTAAAATATTATGGGATCATCTAAGTGAATATAATTCCATTTAAATGTTCTTTTTATTCGCAGATAGGTAGTAGGAAATCGAGAAACGCTGTCTTGTGGTACCCCTTAGCAATTTCTAGGCAAAAATTGCCTTGCCTCGCGATATTCCCTCGCATCCGTCTCTTAATATACGTTGTATAATAACGTTGAAAATAGCCCTAATTTTATCTGCTTTCGATTTCGCCGCGATGTACATTTATCATAGCATTGATAGTTGTTATAATTTTCTTTTTTTTTTAGTTCTTGACTGGCCCCGCCTTAAATCTCTTTATGCATGGCAACCGTGCACTTAACGAGTTCATCCTTTCATACTTTTAAAGCTGTTCTATTACTCGCCCCACATGGGGCGTTTGTTTCACGCCATATAAGTTAGAGCGCTACAGAGGAGAGACGTCTTGGTTTATGCAAAGCTTAGCTCTGTACACATTTTATTTGGTAATAATGAAAATATTCCGCAGAAAAAGAGAGCGCGAAGGGGCCGCTCCTGTTGCTTTCTTGCGAAAAACAACCTCTCCTTAAATACATATAATTTTAAAAAAGTTAACTTGCACTCCAGCGCAATCACTTGCGTGCGATGCTGTCGCATATCGTTCTAAATATAAAATATTTCTAATAACGTGGTCTAATATAGCGGGCTTCGGTACAGTTTTTCCTAGAATGCGTATGCATTAGAGTTTTCAGAGTACCGTTCCCGTTACTGTGCAAAACGTTCTTTTGGAGAGAAGGGTCTTATGGTTCAAGCGCGAACCTGTTTATACAAAATCACTTGAGTTCTCGAAAAGTGCCTGATTAAAGTGAGACAAAGTCAAACACGAACAATGCAATTTTTGTGCACGCGCTCAGCTGGCGTCATATCTGTCCCCTGCTGTTATTGGTCATCTGGTTATTTTCGGCTACATTCGACGATACAGCATTATTATTTGTGGGCGAATCTGTTTCTACCTTGGGTCGAAGGCCGAAATGATAGTTATGAGAAGATTGTTACGCTGGGAAACTAAGGAGTATAGAGGATCGTTATTCTGGAGAGAGCTACAATTTCTTCAACACGGCGCCGACCCCGCTGAAACCGAATCGCAGACCCGTCCACTATGCCGTACCTGGCGCAAATCGTGACGGAACCGTCGGTGCGCCTGCAGCCGGCTTTCAAGCCTCAGCACACCGAGTACTTCGCCAACGTCTCGTACGACCTGGTCCTGGTGAAGGTGTGGGGCCTGGCCCAGCACTGCGGCAGCCAAGTGCGTGTGGACGACAAGTACGGTCCAGCTAGGTAAGACAGCGAAGGCGTCGTTAAAGGGGCCGGGCTACGTTTTTTTGTCAGCCTTCTGTAGCACTAGAGTGTGCGTAGTGTTGAATACTGGGACGAACGCAAAAAATGATCAAAATTGGTTCACGGGAACGGAAGTTATTAGTCTCAAAACCCCAGCAGACGACGAGAAAAAACGTTCCCTTTCGTATTTCACTCTGCTACTGACGTCAAAGGCTGGTTCCAATCACCGCGCGCCTCTTATAGAAACATACCGGAAGTCTAGCTTCACCGTGGCTAGAGTTACTGTATATGCTACCTTTAGGTAGCAGAGTTGCGCATAGGTCTGGCTAGCAACCACAGTTGTGCGGTGAAGTAGCACTCCGTTTGTGCAGGCGACATGCCTACCGTGTCGGCAATTAACATGTCCGGCGGGTCGAAGACCGGCGATAAACATTGATTATTGATGACTAGTGTTAATTCAGTTCGCTGCAGCGGCGGCGTCGAAAAATATAAAAATTGGCCCGAGCGTCAGCTTCTCCGCAATGCATCGTTGCTAGCGACATTTGGAAAACAGATGCGCAACTCTGCTACCTAAAGGTAGCATATACATGCTAATCGTGGCCACTTCGCAGTGCACCTAGCGTCGTTTTGAAATTGCTTTCAAAATTTGATATTTAAAAACAGAAATCCTTTTCTATTGAGGAAGTATAGGGAGCGCTTTTATAATTTGTAGCGCACAGTAGTGTGGCCTAGCTGGGTCAATATGAATATTACATGCAACTTGTCCTGTCAAGTCATTTAAAACGCCCGACCATCGTCATCACTGCCACGTAATGAAGCGTCACTTTCGATCTCAAAAACAGCCGTTGCGTGTCGCTGTCGTCCGAAATCAAAGTCGCTTCTCCGTTGAAATAAAATTATAACGGCTTTGTTTTCAGCGTTGCCACTTGCGCAACAATATCGGTGCATTCCACTGTTCCAGAAGAAGCGATGAAAACGAAACGCTTAATTTGTGTTGCAGGACCCCTTTAACTTCCGTGGTTACGTGTTTGGACGTGTCTCGTAGACGTCACTTTGTGACGTGGCACTCGTTTTGAGTAGTGTCGGATGTAACCGTGAATATATATATGGACTGACTGACTATGCATGGAATCGTGGAGTGCAACTGCTTGTCCTACCGGTCTTATGGCCAAGAATTAAGTGTAATTTATGTTCTCAGGATGTTGTCAACACTTTCTGTCCTTATTTCCATTTTACTCTACGGATTCTGTAAAACGAAAGCTTTCTAGCCGGATACGGACGCAGGATCATTGATGCTTTTGTGGAGGCATTTTTAAAATGCATAGCGTACACGGAGAATGCTTTCGTTTGTCCTTTTAAATGTTAGTAAAGTAATATTTTGGCGTCTTGGCAGAATGACAAAGGGAACAGCTATGAACAACTGAAATACTAACAAGTTACGGCTAACTTAAAACGCATTCCGTCGCTCTTGCTTCCGTCAGTACGCTTAACGTCAGCGTGATTTCGGCTTCCACTTTTATACTGAGGCCTAAAACATCTTTGACAACGACACATGTAGCGGTCTGAGGTTGTCCGCTCGGATTATTACTCGCGAAACCCGTTCTATTTCGTAATTGCTCGTTGTCGTTTCATTCGTCCACGACTGTGCGTGCATCGCAGGCCGGCGAATTACACCCTCGGCGTGGGTGAGAACAAAGTCGTGCTGTACGTGATGGATGGAGGCCAGCCGGACCCGTGGGTGGTCAACGCCTACACACTGCTCATTCGGCGCATGCCGCTGGCGGACGACGGCGTGGTATTCAGCCCCGCCGCTCAACACCAAGTGTGCAGCCTCAAGCAGGTAGGCAGAGGCACAAGTTGGCACCACTGCGAAATGATTCTTCAAAATATCTTACAAAACCGCTTTCAGAAGAATACGCGACTATAGTCGGATACAACTTTAGAAGGCAGGAGAGGTCCCGCCCAAATGACCGAAGCGCGGCAGCCGATCGCCTCCGCTACTAAAGAAATAGTCCCGCTCCTGCACTCGGCGATGTTCTCCGAAGGCGGGGTTAGCGGCCGTCCGTTTCATGACGCCAGACTGGAGAGAGCGCCCATTGGTGCAGGCTTGTGTGCATCCGCGTTTGCGGAGAAAATTCCGCGGACATCTAAAGTTGTGCCGACTATAGTTTTCACGTATGGTTGTCAAGAGAGGCTGAGTTTGCAAGTGCCCAATATGTGCTGCGTCAACGTTTGGATTTGGCTCATATTGCATGAATGTTTACGTTGCGGTACTGAGACTCGGAATCTGAATGTTCCATTTTGAGTTTATTTCTCTTGTTTAATAGTGCATTTCAAGGGTTCTTGACAGCTTTACGACCAAAATTATCCCGTATGAGTAGTAGCCGGCACCACACGTAGGCGCCAACCTTTCCTTAAATAAATTAATTGAAATAAAGGCGTATGTGTCTTTATTCCGCCTCCTTTAGATATATATTTTACCCCTGCACATCAATAACTACGATTGCCTTTAATTCATGCTGTCGGGAAAATGACATAAGGTAAAGGAAACTTTACGAATCATTTTGATGCTCGTTGACTCGCTAGGCTATCTTCCGGCTTTTCTATTAACGTTCGCGTCTTGTTTTTTCTTTACTGTGAGTGCTTGTCTTTGGAAATATTGCGCGCGCTTTATTAAAGCCTCTAGCACTAAACACATTAAGCCATAGAATTTCGCAGGCATTTCTTTCTTTCTGTCGGTTTTTTTTTTTGTTTTGATAAAAAATAAGACTGTTATAGAGAGACAGAGAGAAAGAGAGAAGGAGTACGAATAGTAATGACCTGAAGGAGTAAGCATTTTAAACAGGATATACCTTCACCTTTACTAGCGATATCACCTGTAACTACATGTGGCACTGCGCATAACCAGTAGGTCAGCTTCGTGGCCACGCAGTCTCTCTTAATTCACTCTTAGTTTGTTTGCTGGCACATAGCTGGTACCAATGCTGCCATGCTTTCTAGGCTGGTAGCAATGACTTGCGCCTTTAATGGAATGCCGCAACAGCGTACAGTAAACTTCGTCGCATAGAAGACAATTTAATTTTCTCTTTCATGTAACTTCTATCACATTACTGACTGCTGCGGACCTGATTTCGCGGTCTCATTTAGAAGTAAGAAGGACGTGGCTTTGGTTACATTTTTTTTTTCTGAATGCTCGCAAGACCACCACGCGTGCCGGATTGATAGGTTCGCTTGTTGCTTGGGCATGCGCGGATCAGTTTTCGCGCCTTCTCCTTCTTTCTTTTCCGCCGTTGTGCACCTTTTCAGTTGTTGTCTTGACTTCTCTCTTGTGTCCGTGTTTGCACGTCCTGTCTCTTTAACATGAACTTTTACGCTGACGCGCGTATCTCTGAAGGAATGCGAAATGCAAGTCGCACCAGGGGAACCGTGCGGCCTTTACACCGAGACGTCTGTGGATTGGCCCAGCTACCTCGAAAAGACGGCCAGGCTGCCGGTATGCAAGGATGGCAGCGCCCAAGGTATCGCAAATTATTCCTTTACTCTGAAAACATTGTGCCATGTAGAAATGCTCATATTATAATAATCGGGCCTTTCTACATTGTGCTTAATTACTAAGAATGGCTTATAGAGAACTTGCAGAAAAGTTCACTAAAAATTTGTAAATTGTAGTAACTATACCACGGTTCTTTTTGATATCAACGTCATTTGAAGGCCGCATTGGCTAATAGTGTATTACTGCTTGACAATAGGGCAAGAAATCATAATTCTCCGCATAATATTACCTTCCTACTAAAATACAGACTTAATTGATAGAGGAAATTAAAGGTGACGTTCTTCATATAGGTTCTCCCAATACCATTCTACAGGTATTCCCAGTTAGTGTAAGGATGCAATGTATACCTAATGTACTTAATTACATTCATGGTATCTTTCAAAGAATAAGTAGAAGAAAACTTAAATGCAACATGTTTTTTTGTTGTTGTTTTGATGATTAGTTCTATATATCGATGATATTGCTTTTGCACATGTCTTACTTTAATTTTAATGTACGGTTTGTGCATAACTTGAGCTGTACCTATATTGTTGTTTTGATGATCAGTTTTATATATCGATGATCTTGCTTTTGCACATTTGTTACTTTAATTTTAATGTTTGGTTTGTGCATAATTTGCGCTGTACTTATGTAAAGCTGTGTAAGAAATTACTGTTTTTCATCCTAAAGATATTACTTTTAATTGTTTTAATAAGCGACGCGTATAAAACTACAGCGGCGCTCTGAAGCTGATGCGTTTACATTCTTTATACATATATTTTGGCACGAGTGTTTTTGCAAACAATAAATAACACTTGCTGACTGATAGTCGAGGAAGCTTTGTCCTTTGTCAGGTTTTGCTTCCTTAATTTAAACCTCGTGTCGATCGAATGAATCGAAGGAATCGCCTTTCCATGCTGTATAACTTTCTTAAAGGGCGATGGATGGTGCCATGCGAGAAGTGCGCCGCCAAGGAGTCCTGTTACTGGAAGGAGGCCCGCTGGCAGCCCTACCAGTGCCGATACGTGAACCTGCCGCAGAGGACGCTGGCGCGGTGCATGGCTGGCAAGAAGGTAGCGTACACTCACTGGGTCTGTAAGCAGAACCCTTGTTTCAAGAGTGGTCGTTACTGACAACTTGAAACATTAGATGTAGTTGAGAGTGCCAAACAACCCTACTTCCGGTGGCAACCACTTGGAATGTCCTCTCACTTTTCGTGGTGCCACTCGTGGCCAGTGCCACCTACACAAGGGCGGTGCATGGTAGTGATTACACTGTTGTCTGTAATGATGACTTTTTTTTTGTTGTTTCTGTTTTTTTTTGGTGGGGTGGGCAGGGGTAAAATAAAGTCGCCTAGTGATCTGTGGTCTAAACGGGTTTTACTACACGTCCTTAGTAGTAACATTTTTTTTGCCTATTTATGATCTTTTAGCTCTTTTATTAAACCAGCCTTTCATATTTCACGGTTACTCGTGGCTCTTAACAATTATGTTCCTTTGGCCTTTGCTAGGAATTTTCGCCGCTAGTACACTGAACGTCTCCTCCTTACCTCGGCTTACTACGAGTTCGGCTTCCATTAGCGTTGAATATCCCACCGCTTCTCTATGGTATATATACGTCATATACGGGCCTTGATAGGAGCATCGTGACGTTACATAACGGGATAAATGATAGCTTCGTACCATCCACTGGTATGCGCAAGGTGCCGATATTTCGAGGATACAAAAAATCACAGCATATCCACGGAGTGAATGATGATGAGTGGGCGAAGCTGCGGAGGTTCATCGGTAAACCGTGAATCTTCCGTGAATTCTGCCCAGTACATCATCACCGACGTGAGATCGGGCGCGTTTATACTAAAGGTTCGATGAGTTATGACGACTTGCAGCTCACTTTAATTTTACATGTACGCTGTGAATTTTCATTGTTTAGAAAACCATTGCTTTAGAAAACACCTTGCGTCTTTCGTTAAGCAGCTGGCGTCTTTTTCGTTTTGCTTTAGAAACATCTGGCGTTCTTTCGTTTTGTTTTTACAAAACATCTGGCGTCTTTCGTTGGTTTATTTCATCAATCAACGGCGTTTTGAACAAAATTTTTATTGTTTAATCACGCACAGGAGAAATCTCACCAGGCACTACCTTGGAGGTAAACAATGGCTGCTAATGGGAATGAGAGACAGAAGAAGTCGGCTTTTAGCTAACACTTACACTTCTACAGAGACAGAAGAATTCGGCTTTTAGTTAACGCGCACGCTGCGAATTTTTTATTGTTCAACAACGCACAGGAGAAATCTCCCACCGGCACCACCTTGGAGGTCAAAGGGTAAGACTTGTTACTCACTACTACGAGCACGACGAGGGACGAACGGGTGCCGCCTTAAGGAGCTTCGCCCCTAAAAGAGTTATTCCCACCGCGTTTTCTACATAACTAATTTTCTGGTCGCAATGGAGCTAGAGGGTCCGCAGTTGTGTCCTATTCAAATCCTATATAATAAAAAAAATGTGATTGTTTTTTTAGAATGAGTGATTGAGTAAGAACTTTATTTTGGTACAAAAGTGGCAGAGGCTGGACGGGACCGGATGTCCCGCTAGCTCAGAAGATGACATCCTTTTTGCTATCCTTCTCAACGGTTCACGCAGTTGCTGTTCATCGGCGACTCGACGAATCGCGGCATGATGCACTACGTGATGGAGCGCCTCAACGGATCCCTGCAGCACTGGGACAAGACGCACGACCTGCGCGTCTACGCCAACCTGAATCGCGGCGAGACGGCGGTGGCGTTCGCCTACTACCCTCAGTTCTGGCTTCCGACGAGCCAGCGACCCGTCTTCGACAAGGCACTCTACCAGCTTATTGAAAGGTATAGCATGTAACGTTTCAGACAAGAATAACAGGACTCTCCAGCCACGTATTCCTTTAGATTTTTAACTTTAAAAAACTGACCCTACGTTTCGAGATCCGTTCGGTCTGTTCTTCAGAGGGTGGCTTACCCCTTGAGAGTCACCCCCTGAAGAAGAGACCGAACGGGTCTCGAAACGTAGGGTCAGTTTGTTAAAATTAAAAACTAAGAAGAAAACGTGGCTGACGAGTCTTTTTATTCTCATAATGTCACTCAGCCAGACAGATTTCTGTGGAATATGTTTAGGATCAAAACGTTTCACATGCAGTTCGCTTGCAAAAAATTACGGAGACCCTTCGCGCATTAGTTTATTTTGGAGATTCCGTACGCATTAATCTAGACCACGTGGTCTCGTCAGACCTCCTTTATTTTTTACCGTACTCGCTGTCACAGCATAGACCTACTGCACCATAATCGGAACGCTGGCGTACACGATAGCAGTCATACGATAGACCTACTTTACTGTGCTCAGAGTATCTGCGCTGTGGCCCCGCTGGCACCATGATGACAAATTCCGAGCCGGTTTCCTGTTAAATTTGTACTCAAAGCAGAGTTGAAGGCAGTCTCGAGAGCATTTTCAATTGGTGGATCTTTTCCAACGAGCTTTAGGAGGTCGTTTGAGGCGAGTCTTCTCACTTGACGCTCCTAATGTAGAATCCTTGCGGTAGATTTTTCTTCTCACTACCCTACCTTTTATGTCGAGGGTTACGCGGGTGTGTCATGGTACGAGTAATCCCAGGATTTGGGGAGATCTGTGCGTGGCGCCATCTCTCGGCGGCAGCAACGGCGTCCTGCCATAACTGAATGAAAAATGGACGAAAAATATCATATCTGGTGAAAAAAAGCTAGTTATCAAAAACGACTCCGGATTATGTGCAGCAGAGGCCCACCTGAAACATTTTGGTAAAATTGCGGTATCGCACTACAAAGCGCATGGCTTCCCAGGACAATTGAACACCGCCCATTAGAAACACATGGGGCCCCATGGTAAAATGTTAAACACTGTGGGAAGCCACGTGGTTTGTAGTGCGACACTGTAATTTTACGAGAATGTTCAGATAAGTCTCTTCTGTATAGAACCGCGGGTCGTTTTGGATAACTATCTTTTTTGAAGAGATATGATTTTTTTTTCGCCCATTTCCCATTCAGTTACGGCAGGACACCACAGTCACCGACCAGATTCCCATGTTATTCGTACTTGCTGTAAAACGGTGGTGTACTCCATAGCTTGTTTAGACTTCATTAATTTTCGAAATGAAGTAAGAATTTATTGTTCCAGATTGTAACTAGTGTCGTGATGTTATTCGCCTACCTTCGAGAAAGCCCTAACAAAAGCGGTGTAATAACAAGTAAAGTTACGAGTATTGTTAAATTACAATCTACGCTTTGTTGAGCTTATTGGGGCGGTGACCACTTCGATTAAAAAAAGTTAGGCGCCTGCTAACCGTCTCGCATTCCTGTGCCTTCTCCTTTGTCCTGTCTCAGATCAAAGCCTCTGCAGAACAATTCGAACACTGTCCTCATCGTGGGCGGCGTCCACTGGCTAGCGACTCAGCACCTTTACATGCTGGTCAAGGCACTACGCGGGTAAGTAACGGATTCGTTCATCGACATGTGTCGAAGCTGGACATACATTTTGAGAATTTCGGCGTGATTTATGATTTTATTGTGGCTGTCGCACGTAAAACACTAGAAATTATTATTACTTAAGTCGCACTCTTCGTTGTAACCTCATATACAGTATGTGTGACCTAGCTATTCATTATAACGCGCGTGTACCGCCAATATTTGCTGCTTTCATTTTTTTTCTAAGAAATAAACTATTTTATGTAATGGCGTATAGGCTAGCTTTCTCGCGAAGTGAACTGATTAGCTAAAAAAAAAAGGCAACACAGTACGTGGTGCCTTGTACTTTATTAGTTGACGCATTTTTCCTAAATATGATACTTACTCAGTGCGAGCATATTTGTTGTCCCATTGTCCTGGTCGTCACGATGGAACTCCTTCGTTCTTTTATCTACTGTGTTATTCAGGGACCACCTTCAAGGTATTAAGCTTATCATCAAGACACTGGGAGCCGGATTTCACCAGCCCGTTGAAGGAATACACTGCCTCAGTATGGTAAGCATTGGGCTAGTTATGCATGTGCCACTACAACATTGGTTCTTGTGCAGTGACTCCGCATTTCAATATTACAACACTATATTAGGTAGAATATTTCTTTGTATTGAGCGTAGGTAGTGATGAAATGGCATTGCGTGCCTCAAGGTTTCCGTTCAAGGCGTTTGAATTAAAACGTTGTACGCAAGTTGCAACAAGTGCGTTGCATCTGGTGCCTATTTAGCTGTCGAACATGGAATACATTTAAAATTTAACTAACGAAAATCGGTTTATCCCATTTGTCTTATTTTACGTGGTCATCGGAATGTCACCGGAAAATTAGTTATACCGTTCTCGGTGGTTCGCAGATCAACCGAGGCACGTGACACCTTAATGCTGGAAAACTATGGTTGTATACCCTGCGCTACGGATATTGCGGCGGAGAGGCGGTTGGCTATGATTTATCACTGAAATGCGATCTGATTTCAGTGATAAATTATAGCCAACCGACCTCCCCCCCCCCCCGGCCCGCTAGAGAAAGAAAACGAAAAGAATAAAAAAGCAGTGACACAAAAGAAGAGACAAGGTGACATAGGAACGCTGGTATGTCGTCTCGTATCTTCTTTTTTGAGCGCGCTCTTTGCGCCACAGATTGTCGATGATGCAGAACCAAAAGGTCCAGTTAGCCACAGTTGCAGAACGCACTTTCGGTTCCTACAAAGCGTCGGAATTGGAATCTGTAACGTGATAGTGCATACTGTCGTACAGATCAAAATAAGGAACAATACTTATGACAAGATTTTGCCCTCTCTTCTAACTACAGAAGGAACAGAAGAAGCTGATGATGCAGAACCTATGGTTAGCCGAATTTGCGCGCCACTACAACATCGACGTCATCGACACATTCAACATTACGGTGGCGCGCTACAAAGACTTCCTGCAAGGAAAATGTGCTTGCCACTTTCACAAGGTATGAAACGCGGGGGGTACTTGTCTTAGTTTAATTTTCAGAGTTTTGTTCTGTTTACATGGTTATTTACTTACGCCGACTTTGTTCTACGCATGTGGTACGCGTAATGTACGAATAGTGGAGAAGCTTCACCGATGTAACCGCCGTTTCTGTCGCTTCAGTAAGTCTTCACTTTCGTGCGGTTGTGACTACCCGCAGACCACCTGAATAACATCATTAACTGGGGGTTTCACTACGCAAGTCTAGTGAACATTAATGGCTTCACGTCGCTCATGCGCATAATCTTCAACATGTAGATATATCTGACACTCGAGCGCTGTGCTTATGAGCAAAGCACAATAAAACTATAGCGCACACGTCTCAACTGCACATTTATGTGTGTCCAGTAGGCACCGGTTGTTGTATAGGATTACATACTATAGCACGAAAATGGAAACAAGACGACGGAATACAAGCGTATCTGCTACGTGCTTCGTCGTTTCGCTTGTTGCGTCGCTCTACAAACGCAATCTTTAACAGGAATACACGAGGAACACGCAAAATTTGCCAATCTTACATGGTGTGCTTTTACGTGTTCATAAATAATAATGCCTCTGTGGCGAGGGGGAGGAAGTAAAACACGGTGTTTAAGAAACTAAGGCATAAAAAGAGAGGAGGAAAATTGTCCTCTTTTCGTACAAAGGCGAACGTGTCAAGTAAGCCTGCCTAATAATGTGTACCAGCGTAACAAACACAGAGGAAGGCAAAAGGAAACGGACGCGAAAGGTTTCTTGAGTTTTCCTTCCTTTTCCTAAACGGACGCAGTATCTGAGTTTTTCTTGATGATCGGCTTTGCCATACCTTCCCATATTAGCTGCGCATCTTACCTTTTTTATTATTGATAACCTATTGCGTTCGGCTTAGCTGTATTTCGTCACGTTTGTGTGCGTTATATATATGTGGTTCAAAGCGCCGTGTTGCGTCCGTTTTCATCGCCTCTCGTCTGTGTCTGTCGCGCTGTTAGCCACTATGAAGCTATAACAACTCGGTTCAGTGTTCAATTTTACTAAACCTACCTATACATTTGTTGCGAACACCCGCCTGAGCAGCTGGGTAAAAGATGGCTGTTTGTAGAAAATAGGTCCTGCTTGCATCGCAGGTGGTCCCCGTGCAAGCGCCCAAGAACCGGCCTCCGGGCAAGCCACCGCCACCGCCTTCGTACCACGTGGAAGGCGACATCAACGCCATCTACAGCGAGATCCTGCTCAACCGCATATGCGCCAAGCATGCCGAAGACAGCTGATAAGACACCTTTACCGGCGAAGACTGTTGCTTTTGTGCTCGCGGTATTGCTGGACGCTGCTGCATCCCGCCAGCAGAGGACGTGTACCTACTGTTTCGACACGTGCCGTATTCCGTCACCGACTCTCAGCCCCCACTACACTCTTCTTTCGTTATTACTCGTCTGCTGCCAAAGTGTTCGCGATAACGCCACACCAGCAGAGCAAAGCGAGACCGCCAGAAGCTCGAGAGACAGCGCAGCTTGCTGTCGATAATAACCTGCTGCACTTTTTTCATTGTTCGCGAAAACCAATTCTGGAAAGTGTCAAGCTCGCAGCACATGACCAAAGAAGAAACGAAGACGGAATGCGCAAGACCGTTCGGGATGGGCTCGCTGCTCTCACTAATACCATGCTCACTAGCATCATTGGCCCGCTCCCCAGTTCATACAAATCACTCCAACTTACGACTTCGTGAAAATTGGCTTGGATCTGGATCACATCATCTTGGAGGCATGCAGCGAGAAACTTACAGGCGCGCTCGATAGTTTGCTGATCTAGATTTTTCGCTCTATCAAATCACTGCAGTGATTAATTGATTAATATGAGCGTACTGCTGACATATACGTTACAATGGGTGAATAGCTCTCGTGGCATATGACGGAGAGTTGTTTAAAAAATTAAAACCGAGAAAGGTCGGCGAGCTGGCGACATTAAGGTATAACGTGTGCGCCGAGCCACAGGCATTTTGAGGATGACTTACTCTCTGCCACAGACCCCTGCAGAAACGTGTCAGCATTAAAAAAATGGACCATCTTTTGAAGCAAGAACTCCTCAAATAGTCAGAAAACTTACAGAAACTACGATATATTCCAATAGCAAGAATTTACTGACCGGCTGGACAGTTCATGATCATAGAAAAGTATAAAGCTGGGAACGGGACAGTGTCTTGGGCCGTCCTTTATCGCTGCTTTTCTCTTACCATTTGAAATGTTCAGTCTGCGTAGTTCTATTCAGGAGCCATCATTTTCCAAAGAGTGAGGCAGTTATCTGCGTTATCCAGACGCCTCTCTTTGTTCCGGTGGTGTGGCGATACTCGGGTTGTAAATATTCAGCCCAGTCCAATACGTAAGCCAAAGTATCTGCTTTTCTAAAGCTACTCGCCTTTTTTTCACTCACTGCACCAAGTAGCGAGAACGAGGGCCAATAACACAACTGTACCCTCTGTCTCTAGCGCTGCACTTACCACCTGGATATTAGTGGCGTAACGAACTTTAGAACGTACTGCGCATTTGCGATCAATGTATAACGACCCTAATCGCGTCTCTACGTTCAAGTTCTCGGATCTGAAGTGACGCAATGTTATTTGAACTTTCAAAAGCTGCAGTTGATGGTTTATCGCAATATCCCTCGTCCCACACGTAAACCACGTGAGCCATGTTTGGTTATGATGTTCCTTTGCATGATGGTTTGTACTCTGCAAACACCTCTGAACGGTGTTAGGCTTTCGAATTTCGTCTTGGTGATGGTCACGAAATCAAGTGTCTAACCATGCTGGCAGTGACTGTTGGTTCAGACCAGATGAAGAGTAGAGAATGCATTTGTAGTCCGAAATTGCAGTCAACGTATAGTCGAAGTACGCTTAGTACTATGCGCTAGAACGAAGCAAACTATAGAACGATACCGGTTTGTGGTTGGTTATCATCTATCCGCCGAATGATAACGTTCTCTTGTACGCTCACGGTACTTGTGGACCAGACAATAAGCGTCAAACGAATAGCGGCGGCCTTTGGTATAAGCGTGAACCTCACAGAGCTAATCACTTGAAGCTCTGGGTTATGAAGTGAATGGGATGTTTGCAGAAAATGGCAGCATTCTAAATCGCACCAGCCTGTTTCCGCATGTGTACCAGAGCTTTGTATAATAGCTGTCATATAAAGTGCGATCCCTTATTGGCCTGGTAGCTATGGTCACGCTGTGCTGTGGTAACCCATATTATCGACATAAAAATGTGAAGAATATTGCCGACGAATTAAACGGAAATTCGTAAAGTTGATTAAGACTCACAAAGTAGCCCGAAAGTAGCCAACTGCTCCAGAAGAAGCCCTCACGTGTTTCTCAGACAGATTCGCACATGGAGAACACCACTCAACAAGGGTGTCAATGCAGGCTAGCTGGTATTTCCAGCGCCTCTTTCCTGTCATTTTCTTTCTTACCATATTTTTACGCGGCGCTACACCCAAACCTGCAATGAGAACACCACCTTGGGGAGGAGACCGAACCCGGGACCAACACATGCACCGAGTTGTTGATCCACCATCGGAATCAACGAAGAGGCTAGCAAATACTACGCGAGGCATAATTAAACAACACGAAGCGTAGGAATGTTGATTACGGCGAATGAGTTTTGCGTAGAAAGCTGTGACAGATACGTAAACGTGCAAACTTTTCTATGATGAACACGTGTCGGCTTCTTCTGTGTATAACCTCCTCCTACCAATGCATGGAAGACCTTTCTTTCGTTTTAGCTTTACCAGTATAATTAACTTTGTATACAGGCATGCTGGGGGATTCAGGGCTTGTATTTAAGAAAAAGAAAAGATGAATTTACAGCCAATCCTGAGGCTGAAGTTATTAGATTTTAAAACCAGCCAATGGTGACTATAACTTCCGAAGAATTTGGTTTGCGACGGTGGTCACAGCCATCAGTGAAAGTAATTGTCGTGAGACACCACAGCGTAAGGAATGAGAGCAGCCGAACAGCATACATTGAACAATCTTTGCAAATGATAATCATTTCTATTATTTTTTTTCTTACTTGGACGAAAAAAAAATGACCATAAGAGAGAGTACATTTCGCGAAAAATATTTGTAAATTTAGGACGTAGACAGATTTCGTTGTAACCACATTTTTCACCTGACGTGTTCTCATCGACTCATCGTAGGAAATGTATTTCACTAGACTTGACGCGCGTGGCGTAGCAAAAGGAAGGCTTTCAGAAACGCTCACAGTGCCGTTCATGATGGTGAGCATTTTTACCCGAATAATCGTTTGCTGTTTCCGTGCTAAATATACAGATGACGATAGAATGTAGTCGCTTAGTACACTATCAGCCAACATAAACGTTCTTGATGACAGGCGTGTAGGATTGGGTAGCTTCTTAAGTTCTCTGTCATATTCTTGAACCTCGCTGTTAAGCTCGACAAAGTTGTGTGGTGAAATTGGTCGCGGAGGCTCAGAGCTATATAAAAGCCGTAAAAAGTCATATTCAACCTTTGTAAGCACTCGAGCGAAAGTCACTAAGGCGAAAGCCTTCGGATGCCTCATAACACGCGAAAAGTGGCCGTTCGCGTCAACATGATTGATGCAAGAAATCATGTGATGACATCGCCCTATGACGTCATCATGACGCCGCAGGCCACCAAAATTTGTGACGTCACCATGACGTGTCTATAGCGTCACATATCGTGACATCATATGATGACTTCTTCGCAATACAATCGACTGAGAAAAAAATAGAACGTGGCTTTCGCCTTCGAGTCGTGTTATGCAAAGGCATAAGGGACAGTGGGACTTCTGATATCAAACTTGAAGCGATAATAGGCCGTTTCACAATAGGGTACGCAGAGATAGCGTTCACTGGGTACGTTACACTATTTTCTTAATTTAACGTGGGTAGCCTGGAGGGTAGCATAGGACGCATGCACAGTGGTGACAAACGAAAACGCAAAACTTTGCCTACCCTGCAATAAAACTGCCTAATACTGCTGTTAGGTCTAGTTCAACAGCATATTGTATCTGATGCCTTTGCGATGACCATAAACTGCCCGGGTGCCACACAGTAATATATGTGGAATTCTCCGCTGTCGGCAAGGTATAGTGTTGTACAATATCGTTGACATGCAGCTGGTGAAACGCTGCTGTTTGGAAACAAGCACCGTCCTGTCATCTTTCAAGCGGATAAATCAAAGCGGACTTGTGAAATGCTTAGAAGCTTGTAGAATTTCAGAGTATGTATTCAAGAAGTTAGTTTGTTAAATCGTAAACGGTGGATACATGATATGTCGCGCCATCTCTGATGATCTTGAAACGTTTGAACAGTGGTGTGAACGCTGCTGCGACGGCAAGTGGTGAGAGCCTAGCCGAAAGGACATCTATTTTTCTCTACGAGACAGGAATCTGCTGTTAATAAAGACGATGTTACTGAAAAAAAAAAAACTGCGTGTTTTACTGATTCGGTCCGCAACACTTCCTGTCCGTCATGACGTGCATTAATGTATGAGTTCTTATGCTTTTTGGTTCATATCCCTGCATTTCATTTTTCTGTTTCCTTCCTTCCTTCCTTCCTTCCTTCCTTATGCTTATGCATCTTCTCAAATTTTTTATTGGTGAGCAATCGTAGCACGTGACCTTCTTAATCCGAATAATAAATATTCATTTCGAATTTTCAATTGTAGTATCCACAGCGCGCATACAACGCTCGCAGGAAAGCCCAGGCAGGAAAGCTGTAAGCACACAGCTCGACCGAGGCCAGGACAATAATCGACCGTAGAAGCAATGCGGTAGTGACAGTACGAATTTTCAGTGCATGCAAGTCACAAGAGTAAGTACCCACACTGTATGCTACCGTAAAATGCCGAGCAAGCGCCCCCAGCCGAGCGAGCGCCCACCCCCCTCCCTTTTTTCGGGAGATCTGAAATAAGCGCCAATGACCGAGCAAGTGCCCCCCCTCCCCCTCCTACCCTGCGGCCACTTTTTTTTTTTTCAAGACGAACATCGCTTGTGTAAAAAGAACCACAAGAATGAGTACCCTGAATGAGTATCTAATGTTGTTTATGAAATTCCGTTGGCATGTGGCCGGTTGTATATTGGTCAAGCCGGTCGCTGCTTCAATGGTATGACAGTGACGAGGGGGAATAAAAACAGTAAATAAATAAAGCATTTCATTAGAAACAAGGACGGGAATTTTTTATTTTGAGCGGCTTTCCCGCCGCCATCTTGAATTTCGGTCCCGGACCGTACAAGCGCCCTCCCCCCCCCCCCCGCCCCGCCATATCTGGTCGGATTATCCTTCCCTTCACCGTAGGGGGAAGGGGGTGGGGGCGCTTGCTCGGCATTTTACCGTATATGTAATATAAATATTACGCATATCACAACATATCAATTCATACAATACAGGACATACATAGTAATAATACATACCAACAATAAACAAGGACAAATAAATACGATGCATACACATTAACCCATCTGTCTCCACCGTGACATCCCCTTGGATGAATCGAGCTGACACCACTGCTACAAACATTTGAACAGTGCTCGAAGCCAGGTCCACTGAGGGAAACTCATGTGCGAGCGGACTTCGGCTTCTAGCTCAATTTTATCGTTCAATAACGAACGGGTAGACTTTGCAATGACATCGGTCGCAAGTGCAAATAAACAACCCGAGTCCCAGCTCATGTAGACTCTTTGGTGTGCAGTTGGCGTCACGTAGAGTGCAAATGAAAAAAAAAAGAACGTTTACTTTGCTCGAAAACGCCTTGAATTTACCTTATCAGTTGTAGTGCTGTCTATAGATTCACCGATGTCGCAGTGGATTGAAGGGTACTTGGTAAGGCCTCTTCGGGCTGCGTGGTACGCGGTGCCCGGGTAGTCCTTAAATATGTATATTCATTCGGCGAGCATGATTGCTACGTTGTCGTGCACGGAGGGGAGCACCTATATGGGGATGTTAAGTTGCCCGGTGAATGTGGAGAGGTGCATTTCTGAGGAAAAGGAAGGAATTCGCAAGTAATCAAAGCCTGTACAAAGAAACTAAATAATGTACTACCTGAGAGAAAAAAGAGAAAAAGCTTGAACTCTGAGGAGCAAGTGCCGCGGGACACCGTTAAATCAGTGTGCGAGATTGCTACTTTCGCAGAACACGCCAACGACGATCCTTGCGAGAACCCAGTCTTTCAAAAGAGAAGGCAAGAAGGAGACACCTTTTCTTATCTTTATTTTGTTTTTTATTTCTGTCCTTCTTTCTTCTCTCTTTCTGTGGTGTGCTCGCGCAAGGCGCACAGAGCCTGGCGGGAGCAATTCACGCCTCTGCAGTTACGGGCCGGATTTGAACGGGACCCCGCTATAAAGGATCCTGATTGAATCGTTGGCCGGGGCCATCAGTGCTCAGAGGAATCGTCAGGAATCACCGCACAGCCGCTCCTAGGACGGCACTCGATGTTGCGAAAGTGTCACTTTTAGACGAGAACGATGGTGCCATTTGTCGTGTTCCAGTAGAATCTTGAGAGCGTCTTTTGGCATGCATGCTTCCGTAAGGTGTTTTATTTTTTACTTATTAGCTTGCAGCTGGAACGTAGACGTGATCAATTTTGTTACGTACTTTTTATATCGCTTGTTTTGATTCGCTTGTCGTACCTCCAGTGCTTTTTCTTAACTAGAACTTTTTTTTCATCTGAAGGATCGTCTAAAAAGCAATAAAAGTATAATGCGAAGAAAGCTGCAGTTGCGAAGTTTCGTGATGCAACATTGCAGGCAGACTCACAACTGCCTCCTTCCGAAGGCAGTTCTAAGCCCGCATTCAATCTATGTGTGCGTCTTATTGCTGTTACAAAAGATAGCGTTACAACGCACGGTTAATTGTATTTACAAGTTTGTCAGGGGATACAGAGAGTGCCAGAATTTAGACGTTAATCGACACTGTGTATTTAGAAGAGAAGCATACTCGAATGCACTGGATTAACGTAGTAAATTTAATACTCATTACTCTCATTGATTAAGTTGTTCCGTGCAATTAATAAATAGTCCAGTAAGTTTCAAGCACCTCCCTGGGTTCTTTTTTTTTCTCTCTGCTTGTAAGTTCCCTCCATCTTTGACGCGTAAGTTGTTGATCCTTTTTTTGTTCAGTGTGTTATTTTAAGTGCTCAACATTTCATACCTGCAATGTTCACCGCTTCAGTAAACAATGCCTCGATTCTTGCGACGTCCCGAGTTCTCGGCTGCTTCAGCGAGTATAAAAATACTTCACTCACTTGTGGTTTTTGACGTTTCAATGTCTTTTGCACGATTGCTGTGAAATATGAGATGTTCAGAAACTACACGGGCCGGTTATATCGAAGTGTTACCGAAGAATGAACAAGATGAAAGGAGTCGACAAAATAACGTTAGAAACTGTTTTGGAGAAGTTACATCGATGAGACGGAAACAGACCTCGGTGCCTTCAACGCTGCCGAAAACAAAATAAATAAAGTGATTTTGATGCGGCGTATTTGCGCAACAGTACCGCCGCAAACCGCTGGAGCATCGTTAGAGATGAACGATTAGAATTACGAACATGGCTGACACGTCAGCCGCAGCCACGGCGGGACGTTGTCTCGCTTCTGTAGCGTAATGTTCTCCATGTACGATGCGCTTCGGCAAGTTACCTTTGTTTCCGACAAGGCAAAAGGCAACAAGGCTTGGCAACAAAAGGCAGCAAGGCAAAAGGCAACAAGATTTCACTTGAAACGCTTGGACTGAACGGCGGCGTAAAGTTAAAATTGAAACAGGGAATGTTCAAAAGAACATGCTCCGTTTCGTGTCTTCAAAATGTCATTGGCAATCGATACGTCGCTGGTTTCCTAAACTTGCTGAACTTGTAAAACTCCGCGTTTGCATAGAAAACAATAAAATATCATACGATGCATAATGATTACGTCACCACACAAGTAAAGACGTTTTAATTTGTTTTAAGCGTATGTGTGGGTGTTTTTAGCTTCTATCCCGTCTGTTACTCGTGTCGAAAGTGTTAAAACCTGGCTTGCTTCATTTTATCTTGTTTAATTTTGAACATTGTGATATCCTGAACAGACTTCGTTTCTTGAAGCGCGTGTCGTTCAACGCACCGAACAACCACGGTATGAAATTGACGCGCCCTGCTTCTTGTCGTGGGTTGCGCATGCGCATTTCGCCGGCACACTCCGAACTAGAATCTGCGCATGCAGGCTTCACGTAGCAGTCTTGGCAAGCCAGCGTGTCCAACGAAAGCAGCCGTCCAAGCGAACCACCTTACTCTGTAAGTAAGAAATTGTCACCCACACAGCTGTTACGCTTAACTGCGAAGGGAATCCATATTCGTTTCTCAGCAGCAAGGCTTCGCAAGCAGTCGAAGCAGAATTTGTCGTGGTCCTGCAATCAATTAATAATAATTGATAGGGTTTAACGTTCCAAAACCACGATATGATTATGAGGGACGCCGTAGTGGAGGGCCCCGGAAATCTCGACCGCCTGGGGTTCTTTAACGTGCACCTAAATCTGAGTACACGGGCCTCAAGCACTGCATTTTCGCCTCCATCGAAAATGCGGCCGCCGCGGCCGGGATTCCATCCCGCGACCTTCGGATCAGCAGTCGAGCACCATAACCACTAGACCACCGTGGCGGGTGCTCAGCAATCAATCCGAATGCCGCTGTCTTTAAGGAGTGGTCGGGGTTCTACCATCTGAGCTAACCAGGAGGCTAACGGGTCACTGCACTTGTCCGCCGCGGTGGGTTACGTTATAGGCTGCTGACACGAAGGTCGTGGGATTGATTCCGGCCGCGGCGGTCGCATTACGATGGAGCCGAAACTCTGGAGGCCCGTGTGCTTTGCGATGTCAGTGCACGTTAAAGAAAACGAGATAGTCGAAAGTTTCGGAGCCCTCCACTATACGGCGTGATTCATAGTCATATCGTGGTTTGACAAGTAAAAAAACCCAGATAATATGAACAGGTCACTGCGCGAGGGCGAATTGACTGACGACTCTATGAGCACGGATACCGAATATATCAAAGCAGCTCTGTTGAAATAAGCGAAGTTGCAGAAGCGTTCGTGAAAATCACTCCATGTGGGTTTCCTTAGCAGCGCGAAGATACACAGTGGGTTCTGGCGCGAAATTCAAGAAATTAGACTTTAATCTTTCTTCTCTCTCCCAATAATCAGACGGTTGACACGAAATAATAAAATATAAAGGTTGGAGAAAACACTTGATAATTATAAACTAATTAAGCGTGTTTCTTTACCGTCGCGTTTCTACATCTGTGAAAAGGAAAAAGAAAGGTTAAGTGAGACAGTTGTGATAGCGCTTTCTCGGCTTCTTAAACATACCTAGATGTGAGAAAATATCAATGAAGTTTTTCTACAAGGAATGATTAGAGAAGTGACGTTGATGTAATTCTAAAATATTAATCTCCCAATGACTGCACTGTGATGCAAGGCCCAAAGGTACAACAAAAGAAACTGTTGAACTCTTGCGCTTCTTTAAAAGCAAATTGTTTCTGGGACTAAACACAGTTTAGCACTTTATCGTTACTTGCGTAGCAGTTTATTAGCCGCTTCACTAAAGCTTAGCCAGTGCATCGATTCTAACTAGTGTTCTTTATGTGCCCCTTTTTCTTAAATCAATAAATTCATTGGTTCCTTCCAGCCACATTCCGTAATGGCGGATGGTGATGTATGAATTCAAATTATGGGCCGATCTGGAAGGCAGTATATGGTTTAGCGGAACGTCTCACTTGGTCACGGGACACCGAGTACCTATTTACTTGGATGGTACTGTGACGTTGTTGTGTCGGGGAAGAAGGCTTCAGTAACACTCGCCAGTATGGAACTCTTTACTGGGCGTACTTGTGCGCAGAAAATGTGAACTCAAAGTACAAGCAATGTGTTGATAGCGGATAGCCCACTCGTCGGAAGTCGGTAATCTGACCGTCGGCGGAGCGCGTCATCTTTTATACGTGAGCGGTGTAATACTTTAGCGTTAGCACTTGTCCTGGCGTTAGCTCTAGAATTAACTCGACTGTTTGTGCTATCCGCGCAGTCTTAACAAAATAGCGCAGCACAATCGATAATCTTCCCAAGCATTGGGGCGCAGCCTGCGCTGAGGGCTGGTAGCAGTTATTTCAGTGGCTGACGCCCGATCACATGAAGATACAGAAAATAAAGAAAAATCAAGGATGTTGCATAGCTCTGTTCGCCAGCAATGGCCAACACAGCTGTACAACATGGAGTGTGTTCCACTTACGGGCAGCATCACAGCCGGTCTACGCTAACAGCTAAGAAGACAGCATCGAGGCCCACTGGTCAGAGTAATGAAATGCGTGTGGATGACGCCTTAGGTCAACAAGAGAGAGCTGAGGAGGGCAAAGAGAAATGTTATTCCTTCAACTTTCGTGTTCGAATCTCTGAAAAAGTGAACATAGCTTGCATTAAGCACGCAAGAAAGCGTCGGTTTGTGGGAATACGACCACACTGGTGAGATCCAAGAACCCCCGCTCAGCCGTCGCGTCGTTTGGACAACAAAGTAGCCTGCACCATATTCGTTTCGGATGCTGTCTTCGCAACGCTGTTTCTTTTGCCGGCTACGTGAGAATTGTAATGGGACTTAAGATGGCCGCTGTCCGCTTAGCCGTGTAATTTGCCGTCTATGGCGAGTATTGGAATGCATCCCTGTCGTCCAAAAACGTTGCCAATCTGCAAGACAACGTGAAACATGTTATAGACGAAGAATGCCCTCATTCAATCTTAATATAATAATTGAGTTGTATACAATTTTATTTTCCAACAGCACTAAGCAACAGCCGTCACTGCGTCAAACAGCTTCATGAATACCTTCCTCTGGGTCTCAGAACACGACTATTCGACCTTTTCATCGAGCTAGGCAGTCAGTGCCTCAAAAGAACGCAATGCTCAAAAGAAACTGGCTCCGAGGGCGGACTCGCAAAGGACGGTGAGGTAAGCTCGGGTCATTTTGTTGCCGCGAGGCACGGCTCATCCATGCATGCGCCGTCTTTCGCTAGCACACAAAGAACACGGATCGGCGGTTCCTTTAACAGTTGCGTCGGCTCAAAGAAGTATCCGTGAAGGTTCGTTGCCTTTTCGCAATGGTAGCGGAGAGCCCCCTTGTAAAGCCGTGCAAACATACGCCGTGGTGTGGCGCTGCGGTTTCTGTGTATTTCTTTTTGGCGACGCGTGCGTGAAATAAGCTGTGTTTGCCTCTTCCTCGAGTATACTATTATTCAGCATTGTATTCTTTTTTTTATTTTCTATGTGCGCACTTCGTCTTCTCTGAAACTAAATTTCAAAAGCGAGCTAATACCAAGTGAGTGTGTTACAGAACTTCGTCAGCATCACACGCACATGTCCATGTATGGAGAAGACAGACAATTAGGCTCCGAAGATGTGCAACAGTTTATCTGTATATTTGAAGCCAAATGTATGAGCAGAAAGGAAGGGGCCCATAGGCGAAAACGTAAGCTTTTGCAGGTGGTTGCTCTATCCGCACAAACTCTGGGTAGGTAACGATTCTTTCTTTTTGTTACTGTATTAATAAGTACGCAGTCAGCTTCAAGATTACAGTATATACAAGGAAACCGGTCATCCCTTGATGCCGAGGCATATGCAGTTCAGTAGCTCCGCTTATCTATGCCTAATCCACATATCTAAATGGACGAGTCATTGATGCTGTTCAGTAAACGTTGAGCTGGTAACGGTGCTGCGTGCGTCTATGTTTAAGTAAAGAAGGCCTCCTCTCTGAAACACCGCAAGGATAAAGAAGTCTCAAATGTGTCTGTGCTGGACCTTTAGTCACAGTGCAGTCATTTAAAGATTAATCGTCGTAGTTCAGAATCGTTGCAGTTCAGGATCGCGTTCCTATAACGTCTTCATACATTTGCTGCCCAGCTCTGCTTGCCATTGACGCCCAGAGCTTTCTTGCTTGTCATTGCAAAGATTTTAACTGTGGTCGCCGCTGCATCGGTATTCATAACTTTACGGCACCTTCGAATGAATGCAGTCAAGGCGAGCACGGAGTACAATACCAAATCATCGCCACCTCGGTAATCGGGTCTATGGATTGACGTTTAATCGCGACTACCGCATCATTCCTACAAACGAAGCATTTTCGTCGCGATATCATTCCTCGGACGCTTCTACGGCGACTGCAGAAGTGGCACATTGCGCATGAGCCGCGTTTTTGTACGCACGCGATTCAAGTGAGCAAAGGGTCCGCTGCGGTGGTATAGCGGTTATACGGTGCTCGGCTGCTGACCCGAAGGTCGCGGGATCGATCCCGGCCGCGGCGGTCCCATTTCGATGGAGGCGAAATGGTAGAGGCCCGTGTACTTAGATTTAGGTGCAGGTTAAAGAACACCAGATGGTCGAAATTTCCGGAGACCCCCACTACGGCGTCTCTCATAATCATATCGTGGTTTTGGGACGTAAAACCCTAGATATTATTATTATTATCAAGTGAGCAAAGGATGAGAGGGGCGGGTAGAAAAGGACGCGCATGCGCGGTACGCGTTCTTGAACTTCACCGTGCAATCGTCAAGAGGCGCAGCGAAGAAGTCTCACACCCGCTCCAGTGGTCTCTAGAATTTTGCACATGACTGTATGTTTTTCGGTGACTCTATTAGGCTCTTTTACTAACGCTGTAACCTTGTTTTCACGGCGCAGCTTAGCCTGCCAGTACACGCATTGACCAACCTTTCTGCCTTTCGTCGTCTTTTCTCTCCCTCTTGTATCTAACGTATCACATGCTTGTTTTCGTCAGTGACTACGCAGGAAACCTTAGACACTAGTTACGGACGAATACGCGAAGCGGCTGCCGAAATCTAGAAAGTACTGATTAGATACTATGGCCCATATCTTCGGGACGACTGTCCAAGTCCTACGTGGCTTTCATTGAAGATAAATAAAGTTCTTACTCAATCGCATTCAGTGAAGATAGTGGTGGTACGTCTTCTATCGCGATACGTGGTATCAAGAGCGCGATTGATATCCGGAAGAAAAAATAAATAAACCAAATTGGTATTGTTTCGCAGCTGGAGCAATGTGCCGTTGCCGGCTTCATATATTTATATCTCTGTACTGGCTTTGCGGCCAGCTTGCTGCATCTGTAACAGAAAACGTGCCCACCGGGAGCCACCTTCAAAAATACACAATGTGGTCGTTGCCATGTGGCCATAAATACTGACGTCATATTTCATGTCTGAAGCTAGCTAGGTATAGTGTTACGCAAGATGCTCTGACGCAACATCACAGTAGAACTTCGAAAATGCTGGGTACTTACGGGATCGATATTCCCGCGCTGCAGCTCTACATCTAGCCTTTGCGAGATGTGCAAAACCTCGCAAGCGCCTTTACTTATGCAACCGTGCATTACCAATACCGGGGCGCCTTCGGCGTCTGCAGGGGATCACGTTTGGGATCAGAACTGGGGCCATCTCTTTCAGCGGCTTGCAGATCACGTGAGGTGAGTGCGTCCCTCTTCTTGGCGCGATTCTGCGATGGCTTCGCACGAGCCGGCTTTCCACCGGAGCTGTAGCTGTCGTCATCCAAGAAGGCGCTCGCTCACTTTGACCCTACGGAGGATTGGCCAATGCTGTGCAGGCTGAACTGTTTTCTTTTTAAATGCGAAGCATTTCTTAGCGAACTTCTGCGACTTTGAGCGTATCTATCTATCTATCTATCTATCTATCTATCTATCTATCTATCTATCTATCTATCTATCTATCTATCTATCTATCTATCTATCTATCTATCTATCTATCTATCTATCTATCTATCTATCTATCTATCTATCTATCTATCTATCTATCTATCTATCTATCTATCTATCTATCTATCTATCTATCTATCTATCTATCTATCTATCTATCTATCTAGCCGCCTACGACTTTGTGCTCTCCTGGCCGTTTCGTTAATCGGATGTACACCAAAACTGGTACGACATGACAAGAATTCATGACGAAAATAATGACAGGTCCTAACATGCAAATCATGACGCGCATGTCATGTGCAGCATGATTTACATGACATGGTCTCTGGGCGCTCGCGGCCGTTTAAATGAAGGGATATATACGAAAACTGGTATGACGAGACATTTCTGTATGACGAACATAACTGACACGTGGTAACATGAAAATCATTAGATGCATGTCATGTATGACATGATTTACATGCCACGCTCATGGCGTACTCGCGGTCGTTTCGCTAGATTGATATACACCAAAATTGGTATTGTGCTATGTGACTGTATGAAGAACATGAATAACAGGTGGTAGCATGAAAACCATGACATCCATGACATGTATGTCATGATTTACATACCACGCTCATGGTGCATTTGCGGCTGTTTCGCTTGCATGATATACACAAAAATTGGTATAGCGCGACACGACCGTATGACGAACGCAAGTGAGAGGTGGTAACATGAAAATAATGACATGCAAGTCATGTACAACCTGATTTACATGCCACGCTCATGGTGCGCTAGCGGCCGTTTCAGTAGATTGATATACACCAAAATTGGTATTGCGCGAAGTGACTGTATGAAGAACATGAATAACAGTTGGTAAGATGAAAACCTTGATATGCATGTCATGTATGTCATAATTTACATGCCACTCTCATGATGCATTCGCGGCCGCTTCGCTAGCTTGATGTACGCCAAAATTGGTGTTGCGCGCAGCGACTGTATGACGAACGTAAATGAGACGTGGTAACATGAAAATCATGACATGCATGACATGTACGCCATGATTTACATGTCATGCTCATGGCGCATTCGTGGCCGTTTCGCTTGCATGATATACACCAAAATTGGTATTGCGTGACGCGACTGCATGACGAACGTAAATGAGGGGTGGTAACATGAAAATCATGACATGCAGCTCATGTACGACATGATTTGCCAGCTCACACTCATGATACATTCGCGGCCGTTTTCCTAGCTTGATATATACCAAAATTAGTATTGCGCGATGCGACTGTATGACGAACATGAATAACAGGTGGTAACATAAAAACCGTTACATGATGTCATGTATGTCATGATTTACATGCCGCGCTCATGGTGCATTCGCGGCCATTTCGCTAGCTTGATATACACCAAAGTTGGTATTGCGCGAAGCGCCTGTATGACGAACGTAAATGAAAGGTGTTAATATGAAAATCATGACATGCATGTCATGTATGGCATGATTTACATGCCATACTCGTGGTGCACTCGCGGCCATTTCGCTCGTTTGATATACACCACAATTGGTATTGCGCGATGTGACTGTATGACGAACATAAATGAGAGGTCTTTACATGCGAATCATGTTATGCATGTCATGTACGGTATGATTTACATGCCACTGTCATGGTGTGCTTCCGGCCGTTTTGTTAACTGTATATATACCAAAATTGGCATGGCACGACACGAGTGCGTGATGAACATAAACGACAGGTAATGCATTGTATATACCAGAATATACGTTTCATTGGCATGGTGTATACTAGATTGTGCATGCATGCGTGTATGGCAAATATGCGATATATGGTGGACTAGATGCCATGGCATGAATGATTTCATTTGGCTCAAAGACAAACAAGGCGATGTATGCAGCTCTTTGCTGGCTGCTTCGCATTACATCGATTCCGACAGTGCGTGGGATCTGCCGAATTTTTTATCCTTGTTTCAAAGCTGAACGCAGTGTCCATTCAGTGACATGTAAACGGGTGCTTGGCAAAAGGAATGGTCCTTCAAAAAACATTTTAATGTTTGCACTAAGTCGCTCAAAGCTTGGCACAGCAAAGCACGGGCCCGCCGTCGCTCATGCGCGGCTTCCACCTCGGGAGTATGCACTTTCTTAGCGCCCCATAACTCTCTGAACAGGATCCGGCGCAGCCGGGCTATGCACCACAGAGCGGAGGTTGCGCTGTCGGATGTCTCCGTTGGTAGGCGTGAAGAATTTTTTCGTGAAGAACTTTTTTCGACAATAATTTTTCGCTTCTTTCTTTCTTTCTTTCTTTCTTTCTTTCTTTCTTTCTTTCTTTCTTTCTTTCTTTCTTTCTTTCTTTCTTTCTTTCTTTCTTTCTTTCTTTCTTTCTTTCTTTCTTTCTTTCTTTCTTTCTTTCTCTCTCTCTCTCTCTCTGTACTCGTTCTCCCACCCATCAGTGTTATTACAGGCCACGCCATAGCGCGGAGTAGTGGGATTTGCCCAAATTCTGTGCGCACACACGTTTATGATGATTATAGTTTTGCGGCAGGGTCGACATTTTTGCGACCGGCTTAAAGAGCTTCGTTATTTAAAACGTGCCGTGTAATACCAGCAAACATTTATGCAAGCCGAATGCACATGTTGGAATCATATGTGAGCAGAAGCTTTCATTAGCCGCTTAGGTAAGTGTTAACAAATTGCTTACCTTCAGCGTAGCGCATTGCAGCATAGCTTGTTGTAGCACAGAATAGCTAAACGTGCTGTGCGGCTCTACATATGCGCAGCACAACATAACACTACTAAAAAATGGCCTGACATGCAAAAACATTACAGGGCGACCTTTCCGTATCGGTAGCAATATAGGGTAAGTAAGGCAAGGAGTAGAAATGGGCATGGGCAGGGCATGCAGCGCGTAGGCAAGATAACCGCTGTTCATTAAGAGTAGCAGACTGGATTCCAAGAGAAGGCAATCGCGCGAGGGGGAGACAGAAAGTTAGGAGGGCAGGTGACATCAAGAAGTTTGAGGGTATTTGCGGCGAGATTGACCTATAGGTGGCAGCACCGTCACCCCGCTAGTGTGGATACTGGTTTCGTGTGGTGTGTGTAGAAGTGCACGGGGCTTCTGTTTTCACATCGTGATTTTGTGTTCCGTACCCGCAGAAAACTCTTCGTTATCGATGGTGAGGTTTTGTTCGGTGCCACAATGCCGCACATACTGCACAGAGCCAGGGATAAGCTTCTATTTTTATCCCACCGACGCGGAACGTCGCCGAATGTGGCTCGTTAGGCTTCGTAACGGCAAGACGCCTTCCAAGTATGCGATGGTGTGCAGCAAGCACTTCGACGACGGTGCATTCAAGCGTTCGCTGACGAGAAAGAATGGTCAGTAGTCAGCGATAACTTCGTTAATGTGTGCATGTATATGCCTGTTGCTGCTGTGCACTACGAGCGCGAAGATGGTCGCAGTAAGCGAACGCCCATGGAAGCTTCCCTGTGCTTTGATTTTCGTTCACTTCCGCAGGAAAATTAAGCGAGAATCAATTGAGAAAGAAGAAAATTATTTCATGGAATTTATTCTTTGTCATTCATGTACCGTCTGCGCTGTGAATGCAAAGTTTCTTCGCGCTCGGCTATGAGTCTGTTTAAACGAGAGTCCCCGAGCCATTTTGTAGTTCGCGCATGTTCCATTGTGTTTACACGGTCGCGAGAACAGTTCTCAGTGTTCCGCAGGGCAAGTACGGGCACCGAAACGCGGTAAGTGTGTATGCATGATCTGGTGCATAGTAAATGGTATCGTTTTATGAGCCCTCACTCGCCACGTAAGCGATGAAAATGCGCGAGCGAGTTTATCGCCACTGCTGATCTTGATGAATATATTTTTCTCGCTCGCTGTCTGTTTTTAAAGGTTTTCGCGGAAGAGATTGAGGCCTGACGCACTTCCGACACTGAACTTGCCGAAGCGCAAATTTTACAGGCATAAGCTACCTCGCAAGTACACGGGTGTCTTTGTATACATTTCGCCACAAGTTATAATTGCGCAAGGCAACTCAGTTTTGCGATTTCCGTGTCATACCATTTTCTGTCATGTTTAGGGGACAATTTAAGCACCGAAGTGTCAGACGTGACTTGACAGAAATATTTCTCTGCAGTGGGACCAGGACCGTACACAACTAAAGCTCGTTCGCGTAACCTATAAACGACAGTCCCGAAGTTATACACCTAACCACAACGCGCAAGTGCATGAGAGCCTTTTCTTAACCACCGAGCCCTTAAAAGGCTATATTCACATGAAATTTAATACTTCTCATCTTTAGGACAACGTCGAGTGCACTTTGCAATGCGCTTGAACCACAGAGCGGCACCTACACTGATATGACCCTCGTGAACGGACGGTACGACGACCGCACGCATCACTCTCGACAAGTGCACTCACTGATCTTATTACAGTACACATACAGCCGATCAAGGCCAAATTCTTCTTTACATCGTGTTAGGCATACGTACGAGCGGTTAAAGTTGCACCAACGCAACGGAACAAACCGCCTTTGGGGGCCCTGCATGACGTACGCGCACATGCAAACACAACGCGCCTAGCAGACGACGCATGGAGCAATCCACACTAGGCGCGCTTCAGCCAGTAGCCGCCAGGCGGCGACTCCGCTTGATCTCGCGGCCAATAACGTGACAGCAGCTAGCACAAGACCGGGTTGATTGGTGGAGCATGGGAGAAGCATTTGCCCTGCAGTGGGCGTAGTTAGGCTGATCATGATGATGATAAAGAAGGCAAGGAGATTCATGGGAACGAAAGCAATTGCTTTGCTGCCCTTCACTGCTAGAGAAGGGCACAGGAAGACAGAAAAATGAGAAAACTTTCAAGGTCCCTTATGCATACGTCTCAGTCGACTAGAAGGCTAAAGCCATCTTCTTCTTCTTCTTCTAAGTCGATGTATTGAACCTCCGGAGCCCCGCAACGAAAGCTTTCTCCAACTAACGTGGTTTTGCGATGCCTCCAGGATCGGAGGCGTTGCACGCTTTCTGCACCTCACCTGGTTTTGCACTGCCTCCGAAATCGGCCCACTTTTGACCAAGCAATGATGTGTGATGGCGTCACGTTACGTGACGTTACACTGACGTCATGACGACGTCGCAAATTACGCCAGTCTGTGACGTCACGATGACGTAATATGGTGACGTCGTCACGTTATGATTTTTTGCGTCACTCTTGTTGACGCCACCGACGTGGGACACCGATGCGGGACGCCGGTGAATTTTCACGTTTGATTAGGCTTCCAAGGCTTTCGCCTTGAAAGAAAAGAAATTTAGGGTACCGCGCTCTGCATAGCCTCATTGCTCCCGATCAATCACTTCTCAGAACGTACGCGCGTACGTTTGCAGTATGCATTCCTTTCGGATTTCTAGAAAGACCAATGCATAATTTGTGTTTCGGGCTGCTTGGCGTGATTTCGTGCACTTAGACCTACGAGTGGTTCATGGTGTGCTCCAGATGGCCACTAATGCTCTTCTCTTAGATGGATTCTGTCTCTTCTGATTGACCCTTTTGCCTGTTCTTGTATGTGGATTTAGAAGCACATTTGGCAACGATGCTCTCCTTTATTTATTTATTTATTTATTTATTATTTATTTATTTATTTATTTATTTATTTATTTAATTATTTATTTAATTATTTATTTATTTATTTATTTATTTTACTTTTACCGCTGACCCAATTTACCAACGTCGGATTGCTGGTGTATCTAGATCACCATGATCTAGGTGTACATGGCTAAAAATATCTCGGAACATCAACGATTTTCTGGCAGTGTTCAGTTACCGAAATTCCGAAACTGCGCTCCTCCTCCACTACCCCGTACCCCCCCCCCCCCCCAAAAAAAAGTAAAATACTAGAAATCAGGTGGTATTGGCGTCTTCTTTTTCGCGTGTATTTCTTCCTTTACTGTTTTCTTGTCGGACTATACCCACGTGGTCAGGTAGTGTGGTTCCTCATCGCAGAGGGGAAGGCCTTCTACTTAACGAAGGTTCCTTTGTTCTGCTTGGCACGAGATATATATCGATCTCCGATGCCAATCGAAGCTATCGTTAGTTCATAGCTGCGCTGCACGCAGTGCACAATGAGCGATCGAAGCCAGCACGTAAGGCGCTCGTTAGTGAGATTGTTCAGGTGCTCTTAGCCGAGTGCTCTTAAACTTTTCTTTCACTTTTCTGATATGGTGCATGTCAGTACGAGCGTGTATCCCGCGACTTCAACTTGTATACGTTACGTTTTTCTTTTGTCCAATACGATAGAATTTGCTGTCCAATTTTCTCTGGTGCGCCCGGTAAACGATACCTGTCTATATTTGGTGACACTGAAGGATCCCGTTGTGTGTATTGTATATGCAAAATTTAAACTTCCGGACCCAAGTGTGCCTTTTTGAATAAATTACATGAGCGGATGCTCCAGACCATCGTAAAGGCATATGACGAGCCGGGAATGTCTAGACGACTCCCCTGGCACAACTATGATTACCACATATATTAAAGTTAAAGAGAAAAATCGAAGCCAATTCTACACCAAGTGAAAACTATACAAACTGCGGAACATCGATTCGCCCGCGCTTCCTGCGTGTTTATATTGTGTTCATCTGCTCTTCTCTGCTCTGTTCTGTCCTCTTCGTGTGATTATGCGATATTTTCTATCCTTCTGTCTTCTTTTCTTGTGATTATCTTATTCGTCTTGCGATTCTCCATTTTCTGTTCTATATGGTATCCCTTCTAGTGTTTTTCTACTGTTTGCTGCTCCGAGCGCGATGCGTCTAACTCCCGGCTCTGACGTTTCGACTCCGCTTCGCTCTTTTATTTTATTTTATTTTATTTTATTTTATTTTATTTTATTTCATTTTATTTTATTTTCAACATACTGTTAACCCTTTGCAGGGTTTTTACAGGAGTGGGAGTAAAGGAAAAAAAAAGAAAAACAGAAAACATTCTCATCAATAGTAACAATAAATTCCTGCTGTGGATCTGTGTCTAACTTCCGACGCTGTCGCTTAGCTGGCACGAACAGATGAAATAGCCGTTCGGCGAAGCTGGCATTCACGGGCAAGCAAGCGCTGGCGTTCGAAACGTACAGCCTGCTTGGTTTACGTGTAACATGAGACGCTGCGTGACAACAACGTGAGACCAACCTCCCAAGGATTGCTGGAGTGGCCATTATTGCGCAATAGTGAAGCCGTGCCCACCAAAAGATGGCAGCTGCACCCGCCATCTTAGTAGGGGCACGATAAACCATCGACGACTGGCGAAGGCAAGCGAGCGTTTTCCACGCACGCCAGAGAAGTTTAATGTGGCAACTTCTACGGGTCAGATACTGCTGCAAGTGTGTCTTTGTGTTACTAGGTTTCGCAAGTAAGCCTCAAAGTCATGGCAAATTTTATTGGATATCAATCGCCAATACTCCTCTCGACAGGTTACTTTTATCGGCAACAACGATCTTTTATTTTATAATTAACGTAGCTCTTGCACTAACATATCAAAGCCATTTGATCTCTAACTAGGCACCACCAGAAAAGAGCATGTTTCCGAGCTCTTTGGTGGGCAAAAGCTGGCTTCACTTTCGCTGGCAAGGCGTTTCGAGAGCTTCCACTCCAGAATTTTAGGGGCGAAGCTCCTTAAGGCGGCACCCGTTCGTCCCTCGTAGTCGTCGTGGTCGTAGTAGTGAGTAACAAGTCTTACGCTTTGACCTCCAAGGTGGTGCCGGTGGAAGATTTCTCCTGTGCGTTGTTGAACAATAAAAAATTCGCAGCGTGCGCGTTAACTAAAAGCCGAATTCTTCTGTCTCTCATTCCCCATTAGCAGCCATTGGCATGTTCCAGTAGGAAACGTTAGTAGAAGTAGAAGTGTAAGTGTTAGCTAAAAGCCGACTTCTTCTGTCTCTCATTGCCATTAGCAGCCATTGTTTACCTCCAAGGTAGTGCCTAGTGAGATTTCTCCTGTGCGTGATTAAAACAATAAAAATTTTGTTCAAAACGCCGTGATTGATGAAATAAACCAACGAAAGACGCCAGATGTTTTGTAAAAGCAGAACGAAAGAACGCCAGATGTTTTTCTTAAAGTGTAATAGTAGTAGTTGCATGTAGCCACCTCGCCCGATCGTCAACGGGCGAGGTGGACCGGCAACGGCGCGAGGACCCTGCCGTACGAGAGTTAAATCACACTAAAAGACATACTTTGCGGGCGATACACTCTAGTGAGCTTTCAACTTTTCGTCTTAATGTACATGATAAAGAAATTATTTCTACGAAAAACGCAAGGCACACCTGAGCAATATGTTTGGTTTTGGGACGCTAAATGGAACCATGAGGCGATGCGAAGCCGGAGCACTTGCACGATCGCGTTCCGTTGGCTTTCGTTGGGCTGCTACCGACCTCGCGTCGTGGAACGCGCGTCCTGTCTTCCCTCTAGCCTTGCCTTTAATTCGCACAGGGCGAGCGGGGAATGCGGTCGCTCTTGGCGCTCTTTCGCTCGGGAGCGGACTTCTTCCTTGCATTTCACCGATGACAAGTGATAATGAAGGGACCACGTAAACCAACAGTACAATAAAAGTTTGATGTTTAATATATACACGATGTTTCACACTCTTTATATTATGTACTGGGCGCATTTCACGGAAGAGTTTCACGGTTTACAGATGATTCCCTCCGTAGCTTCGCCCCACTCATCATCATTCACCCCGTGGATATGCTGTGATTTTTTTTTAACCTCCTTAACCTCCTTGCGTGAGACTTGAGGACGATGACAGGGCGGTGCCTTCAACTGATCCACAGTTAAAATTCACCACCCTTAGACCCTGAGGAGACGGTTGATTAGAGAAGCTGGAAGGAATGGTGCCGGTGTTTATCACTGTGTTTATCACGGAGCCATTCCACTTATGTAAAGGTGGGTGACCAGCAAAGCTGTCTAGCACACGGCGCAGAGGTGATGCTGAATTCTGATGAAGGGTAACAGAAAGGTACATAATTTTTTTGAAAGGTACAGAAAAGTACAGAAAGTTCCTTTTGAATGGAGCGCGCGCTCTTTTAAAGTTTTTTCATTTTTAAGCAGCGTGCCTCTTTTTGCCACGACATGCGCCGCCTTGTCTGGCTTGCCGCATGCGCTTGGGGTTTCGCGCGCAATCTTGAGGCACCATTTGAGCAGCATGCTTATTTTCGCCGCGTTCTTAATTTCGCGACGATTTAGTGAAGCAGTGGTGAGTATCGGGGCTTGTCCGATTTCTTTCGCACATACTTGCGCGGGGCACAACCTGCTACGAAGATCCGCCTAGCCTCGGGATAAATACAGCTTCGCGGCGAAAAATTCCAAGCAGAATCTCCTCTGGGAGTTGCCTAAATTATGCGTAAGCATTCGCTGCTAATCGCCTGCTGTCGTGTGATCGTGCGGTGCGATTGCGAGAAACTGCACTTGTATTAGCACACATCTCAAAACAGCTCGTTTATTCTGTTGGCGGCTTCAATCTTTCATTATTCTTGCATCCAATCAGCTTTTTCTTTTTCTTTTTTTTTTCTGCTTCATGCTCGCTTGCACGGCGTAAACAAGTCGTCCCGTCTGGGTAACTGCTCTACTGGAATGGTTGTGAACGGTGGTCTGACTCAGGGTTCTTTATTATGACGTTCCACCAGCTTTAATCCCGCTTGTAAGCTTTGTGAACCACATGGTGCATGAGGTTATGCGCATGAAGATGATCGTAGGACTATTGGATTTTCCTTGGGATAATTCTAGGCGCGCGAAGCTATTCGCGCATCCAGCTGGATCGGCAAACTGTTGCGAATGTATTAATATTTCTGTTTGCATTCATCTCCGTTCCTTTTATTCCCTGGACTGAGGCCACTGCACGGAACTGTAATTGTACTTTGTAATGACACCTTCAACTATATTAAGTTGTTCGTTACCTTCCTCAAGTAGTTTTAACGGCTGTAAGTGCAACTGTAATGCCGTTTTGAACTAATAATTTTCATTGAGCTGCAGTTTCGTAAGAGAATGTCATGTTCAGAATAAATGAAAGTACATTTGACTAACTTGGCAAACTATTACGTCGTCATTTAGAGATAGAATGTTATGTCGAAGCCAGGTAGGTTTCACTATGGTGGACGCAAGCGCGTTAGCCAAGGGTGACATTAATTTCAGTAAGTGGAATGCCATTCATGTTCCCTTCCTTTTTTACACACACGCTTGGGTAAGTATGTGTGATCATTGTGCACAAAAGGCTCAATCGAAGATGAGCTTATCTCTTGTACGAAAAGCGCTGGTTCATTACTAGTACAATGCCATGTTAGGGATAATCATTTGAGATGGCTTCACTGGAAACGCGTTCAAGTTATTGTAGCACGATTATATTTCTTTAGCAGGTGGCGCTTTTAATCAGTATTCCTTTCCAAACATCTAGTTTTCAGCATGCTTTATGTGTTATTGCACAATGAAACCTGATTCCTTGGTTTGGAAGATGCCGATTGTTTGGATTGCCCGATGTGTAACAGAGACGCTGTCATGCACACTGCAACGCTTGTGCTCACCTGCCTCAACCGCGTAATATCGTTTGAGAATACGCTTTTCATTACGTATCCATGGCCTAGGGACAAGCTGTGAAAGCTTATTGCAATACAAATTAATTCGATTTCCCTACCTTTTCTTGTTAAGTGCGTAAACGTGGGTACCGCTGAAGCTGGAGAACAAAACTGGCGTCAGGGTTATGCAGGTGACCTAGGTATGGGCAGGCCTCAACCTGCCGGAAATGATGCATGCGGACGCGCCGTAGCTGAAACCACCGTTTTAAAGTACGAAAAACTCTTCCACTCCCTAAGCATTTTAAACATTACTTCCAACTCTAATGCATACGTTACACAACAGCAGCATCGTGATCGAATAACATTGTACCAGCGTAATAGTATAAAGTACCAGTCCACTGCCACTGAAGCCGAACGTTAACGGCATCGCTCGCTTAAGTTATCTTCAAAAGCCTCCGTTGGAGCTCGGGTAAGATGGCAGATCATGACTGCACACATTTTTAAGCTTTTATGGAAACCTGAAATATGCAATATCGAAACACGTTTTAAAATCTTCCTTCACTTTCTTTATGTTGCTCTCTGCGAAAGCTCAGTAAATATCTGCGAGAAATTGTGCTATTCGTATTTAAACGTTCCTACCCATAGATGTCTTAATTCGCCTTTTCGGCGGTTTCAAGATTGCGATAGCAGCAGAACGTGTTGCACCCCAAGAAACTTCCGGTCACTTCAATTATCACTCTGTAACGCCGAAGCAGAAAGCGTGCTCTTGAAGTTGTGCCAGAGTAAGGAAAGACTCTTTTTCCGCTTTCAAGTAAACGGAAGGCGCTTAAAGTTAAGGAGTAACTCTTATAATGTTGTGTGTGCAGCTTAGAATAATATTTGTTTGAAATATTTGGTCAGACACAGGGAGAAAAGTGTTGAAAATATGCGGGTTGTTCGCTAAGGCTCTTGTTACCCGCCAACGCTACTAGGCTACGCCGGCGCACAAAACCGGAAGCCGTCCAGCAGCTTTGTTTGTAAACAGCGAAAGGATTTTATATATGTAATATTTTCTAATCATTTCAATGAAAAAAAATTCGGCAGATCCCACCCATTGCGAGAATCAATTTCACGACTGCTTCACGCGAAGCAGTCAGCCTATGCCGAATTTTTTTTGCTTTGAGCCAATCGTTAGGACGTGGATCGACGTCTTTGTGTAAATTGAGTAGTGCGCATTACGTCTTATGTAACGTCGGCACTCTTGTAGAGCACAGATGTCAGTTTTATCACCACGAGGTGCGTACCACATTGCGATGATGTTCATATTATAACTAGTGGTCGTAGGCGTATTCGCACAACGCTTGACTATGGCTTGCAGAATCATAGGTGCGCATACTGTTGGGTATCAGGGGGTGTCCCAGCTTGCGACTGCTTCTGCGCAGAGCTGATGGACGAAGCGATCAAGGCGACGGTGAGTTAAGGCAAATTTATATACATATAAACAGAGGCGTTACATATTCGGCGCTGGGGCCAACAGCTTTTTGGGCTCGCACAGAGGTGCGACGATGACCCGGGATTTCTTCGTTCGCTGTCTCTCTCTCCGCGCAGCTTGGTTCTTTTATAGCCCTGGGCGATCGCTTGCATCAGCCAGTAGTTCGAAGCCTCCAATCAGGAACCGCCGTTGGTCGCTGGCTCGAACCGGTTCCGCGGATGAGAGGGCTTGCCGCACGTTGCGTGAGAAATTTCCGTCGGTTGCGTCAGACGCATCGCTGGAGTTGCCGGGGATTGCGTAAGACTCCCGCCTCGTTGCATCAGCTGGTGTTGACGCTGGTTGCATCAGACAGTCTATCGATGTTCACGCTGGTTGCGTCAGACGTTCTACCAGCTTTAATGCCTTGTCGAAGCAAGGAAGTTTGGGTTGGGAGCCCTGACATAACAATACGTAGCAGTTATTACATCCGATTTTACATAATCGGATAACCAACACTGCAACCACAATTAGCGTTGTCCTGATACGACGCCTGTGTAGGGTCTTTTTCCGGAGAAGTTTGAAGCACTGGCGTGGCTCTGTGGTAGAATACTTGACTGTTATGCAGGATGCCCGGGTTCGATTCCGGCTAGGGTCGTGATTTTAATTCTGTGCTTCCAACGGGATATTTCACCCATCCACAACGCCGCCGACAGTTCCTGCGACACAGGCTCCTTCACGCTGTCGCTTTTAGATTTTCAATGTTTGGGTTGATATAGACTGTGAATCGGCGCGTACCCGCATATAACGTATGTGGTAAGTATCACACGTGACTGGTGGAAAAGATTTCATGACTTACGCGACAGGGAAGTCGCGTTATTCATGTCATGACCTGTCAGTCAGGTTTGTCATACTCCTACCTTACTGTGCCAACTTTGGTGTATTATCGAGGCAAGGAGACGACCCCGAGAGCGCCAAGACGTATGTGGCTAGATAAATAGATAGCTAGGTAGATAGAAACGGTCAAAGTGCCTTTGGTTCGCTAAGAAATGCTTCGCATTATAAAAATCCACGCGGGGTCTGCTCTGGAAGTTGTCTAATGTATGCGTTAGCGTTGAGCTTTATCGTGTGTGCAGCCTTCACCAGAACGTTGCTTTTGGGCGCTATCGAGATGACGTATTTCATATACTATATCGTCAGCGTCTAGAACAGGGCCCATGGTCGGCCTAGCTCGCGATTACCGGAACGCGTGTTCAGCGTCAAACTTTCGCAAAGTACGAATCTTTCTGACGTGTTCAATCCTCTACATCGGTCTTACATGTTGCCCTGGAGTTGGCTTTCATCCCACTGCCGCGAAATTCAATGAAGCATTCGTAAAATGTGTTCTCTTTCAACATTTGCACTTCAACGCGGGTACAACGCATTCATATGTTTCTGATGCATTCCCATTCTGAAAGCGTGGGCGTGCAACCCAGTGCACGCTAAGAAAAAAAGAAAAGAGTATGTGTGACTACTTTCGGTGACTCCTGTCTTGCCACGTATACGACTCTCTTTAAAGAGGCACGTTAACTCTCTTGTGGGTCACAAGACTCTCCAAAGAGAGTATAATGAACTCCAAAGACAGTTGACGTGCTTCTTTAGACGGGGACTCATGTACATGGCAAGACAGAACTCTAAAAAAAGAGTCAAAGGACTCTTTTATTTCATAGTGTGGTTAAGACACCTTTGAGCGTGGGGGCCCTGTTTCAAACCCACCAGCGCCAAAAAAAAAAAAAGCTTAATTTTCTTAACTTATTTGTTTACGGCGATGAGGTTTTACTTGACAGTAGGACAGTGTTCTCGTTGTGTAGACATATAAATGCTTACGCGTTTCAAAGACTAAGGGGCCACGTATGACAAAACAACATTTCAACTTAAGTTCGCGTGGCATCAAACTACTTTTATCGAGTTATTGGTAGCCTGCTGTAGGTAAAAGCAAGGCAGGAAGGAAACCGAACGACAGACGGCTGATAGGTTAACCAGAAAAGCATTTGGTTGGATACAACTCGGTGGGGGAAGGGCAAAGGAGAATAGAAAGATAAGAGAGGAGAGAGGAAAAGAATAAATCTGCGGTCAGCTTAAGGTTTCAAACTGATGAGCGATATGCGAACAACTTTTTAAATTATGCGAATTACTATCACGCAACCGATATTCCTAATTCAACTGCTGCAAAGAAAAGGAAGCTTACAAATAGACACCGGTCTTCTAACATTTTGGAACCTAATGTTGCTGATCTGAGGCTCTGGTTCTGTTAGTCACGAATAGCTGTAACATTATAATACAGGTGTTCCGGGACTCGATTGCATTTGCCGAGCTTTTTGAAGGCCCCGCCACGGTGGTCTAGTGGTTATGACTCCCGACTGCTGACCCGAAGATAGCGGGATCGAATTCCGGCCGCGGCGGCTGCATTTTCGATGGAGTCGAAAATGTTTGAGGCCTGTGTACCTATATTAGGTGCACGTTAAAGAACCCCAGGTGGTCGAAATTTCCGCAGCCCTCCACAACGGCGTCCCTCACTATCATATCGTGGTTTTGGGACTTTAAACCCCAAGATATTCAGCTTTTTGAAGAACTTCAGCGCTAAAGTGTTTGTACCACATGTAGAATAGTTACTTCAATGATGCATATTTTTTTCAAAACAAGGAATTAAAGCGCAGCGGGTTCTGTCACATCCTTACCCGTGTGTAGGTTAAATGAGGCTAGGATGAAACGCCTATGCACAATATCTGTGATGTATAAGTAGGCAAGTGCAGCTGATGCACAACCGTATACGAAACAAACGCGCGCACGTTCGTTTCAGATTCCACGGCGTCCTTTGCAGATAGTACGAAGGAATAAAAGCTTGCGATGCGTACGTCGACAGATATGTATACACGCAAAAAATGCGCCCTATTTTATCAACAACAAGAGTAAGCTTGCGCCTTATGTTCTGCCTGCAACATGCTTCGAAAGCAGGAGCGTTCTGTAAGGCCAACGCGAACAAATCTGCCCGCGTGAAACCCGCAGTGAGAAATATTTCGTAGTGGTTGCGGTACAGGCGATGCACCACCCGTTTTTCTACGACACGGCGGCCCTACATAGATAGAATGGCCTATATACATGGTTACCAAGCGATCAATCTCCATTGGAAGTGCATGCAAACGACCGCAAAGGGAGGTTCATGAGAACGTAAAAAAAAAGCAAATGAAGCGAAACGTGAAAAAGAAATTGGTAGAAGAATAAGCCGTTGCGTCGTATTTTATCTTTGGGAAAAGCGGGGGGTCTTTCGGAGATTGACGCTCAGCAGAAGAGATGGCGGTCACGCTCCTTTATAACACCGGGATCAGAGATGGGTGCTTAACTGAAAGGATTGCGTCAAAAAAACTTCCGGCTCTGTTTTCAGAATTAGAATGAATGACTTTACTACGGACTTCCGGGTCACTTGACGCTGACTAAAACTTTTCGTTTCTTTTTGTATACTTTTCCATGTATCTACATAAAAGAGGATACGCTTGTGAAAGGGGGAGTCTAAGACTCTCAGTTTTAGTGTTTTGGTTGACAACTATATATTCGTGCATGCATATCGGCTCGTGGAGATTGGAGTTTTAAGGAAAATGGATGAAGCTCCGAGAACCGAAGCCCACGCACTTTGATTCAACCTTCCGCGCCGACTGCGACGGATGGCGAGAGGCATTTATTATGATGGAAATACTTACAATTTGACCTGAGCTGGCCTGCGAACGAAGTGCGCAACGTCAGCACTGGGTAAACGAGGATACAGGCAAACATAAAGGTTGTTTCAGTTCAAGCAGTAAGGATAACTTACAAATAAAGGCGGTACCTCAGTCGATTAGGCCACCGGTTTTAATGCTGTGCAGTCAAAATTGAGTCAACGCATTACTGTGAAGTTTATAGCGGGTGTGGACTCCGAGCTCATGATAAAGAACGCTCTGTCGGCCGCGTAACTCATCCAGTGGTAATGAATTTCAATGCACGCTTTTCCTAAAGTGAGATACATATATTATCCCAGCAACAAACGTCTATATCAAACCGATGGTTCGGGCTTCCAATAGACAATACACTATTAGACAAAACTTAGCTTTAAATGATAGAACAAATCGGATAAGGAAGCATCATTTGATATCCGTGTTTATGCCATCCGAGCTATTTGAACTCGCCTCTGTACTTACGTCCAAAATCAAAGGCATTGCCATTTTCCAAGCGTAACTGGGCGAGGTCCTGTTCTGAGTGCAGACTGATACTCGATGACATCGACACGAACCTAACGATGTGTCCTCCAACAATGGGTGCGCTAGGATGATGACTCGCATCACATCACTATCCTTCTCGACTCATTCTCGCACGCGCTCTCTCGGCACCCATAGCACATGGTGCTCGAGGCGCCATCTTTTTCAACTTTAACTTTATCTGGGAACATCACGGCGACAGCGACGCCGACGGCTAGAATGCGACAGGAGTGCCGTTATAATTAGTATTGCAGAAAAAAAATATTACCGGCGCTTTAAGTTGTCCACAACTATCTCGTACCTACTCTGTCCCGCATGAACTTTCATTAACGCATCTTGTGGGCCATTTATATACTTTCGAAGCAAGCAGGGTAATATTCAGTAGCTGCCACGTTCTCCAGGTCGCACGCGAATACCTGCACGTATCGATTCGATGCGCTGGAAAGAGGCTTTTCACGATCCGCACGTGACGGTATGTTTGGAAGAGAGGCGTACGCTAACGCTGCTAAATCATGCCGCCGTCTCGGTTTCTTTTAAGGATTGGGGCTATCGAAAACTGCGTCTCTCGGTAGAAATCTGGTGTTTTTTCTGCAGCGCACTTCTTACGCGAGAGTCACGTTCGTTGCTATTTGCAACGCACAGCCGTGATGCCGATCGGCGTGGAAAATGCGAAAAAGAGCAGTGGAATAAGATCATAACGCGGCACGAGGGAAGACGCTCCTGAGACTACGTGACTTGACGCTGGACAAATTATGACGGATTATTTCGTGCCAGCTGACGTGAATCGCAACGTAGCTTGCTGCGTGTAATCTTGTCAGATGGATACAACTATGTATGGACGCGAAGCGAAGTTTTGCTTTCACTCCCATTACATCACTTCGACCCCTATTCCCATAGGAAAAAATGCAAGACGGTCCTTGCGTCACCGCAAAACCTATGGATAACTGATAAATTACTTAAAGCAATGCGCAGACACGAGAATCTTCGTAAAAAAAGAAGAAACATCCCTTCAATGTTAAATTAAGAGCACGGTACAAGAAATACTGTAACCAGCTCTGTGCACAGTTAAAAAGAGCAAAAAGAAGATGCATCGATCAGAAAATATTGGAATGTGGGAGTAACTCTGATCAAAAATTGAAAGTTAGTAAATTATTTTCTAAGCAGAAACGGCAACCAAGGAAACATTACTTCAATAATTCCTAATGACATTGTGCTCTCAAATTCTCGCGACATTGCTGACGCAATCAGGGATTTCTGCTTTTCAAACAATCTGGCCTCGGACCAAGTTTTGGATTACCAAACCACTCGCCTACCCAATTCCTTCTATTTGTTCCTCACTTCTCCCGACGAAATAACCGCCGTAATTCGGAATCTAAAAACTACGAGCGCTGGTCAAGATGCCATTAGTCCATCCCATATAAGGTAATTGCCTTCCCTATATCTCATATTCTTGCAGATATAATTAATCTAATATTTAAAACGAAGACGTTTCCCCGCGAACTCAAGCGCGCTAAAGTTACCCCAGTATTTAAAAAAGGAGACCGTTCATTGGTAACGAAATACCGACCCACATGTGTGCTTCCGTTCGTCTGTAAAATAATCGAGAAATTATTTGAAATGCACTTAACTATCTCAATAAGTTTAACATTCTTACTGATTATCAGTTGGGTTTTCGTGCAGAATATTCTACTGATCTATTATTTCTTACTGAATTTCTAAAAAAAGACGGTTGATGAAGGCACTTTAGCTGGATCAGTTTTTGTTGACCTAACTAAAGCATTTGATACTATTAACCATTAGATACTCTTCCTAAAGCTAGAAGCAATTTGAATATCTGGTCCTGCTTTGTCACTGATTCGTAGTTACCTCTTTAATAGAAACCAAAGTGTCGTTATTTCTGGTAGTTACTAAAAACAAAGAATGACTAACACAGGGGTGCCACAAGGGTCCAATTTGGGCCAACTTTTGTTTTTAATTTATATTAACGATCTACGTAATATTATCGTACACTGTAAATGTTTACTCTGCGCTGATGATACGACGATACTTAGCTCCGACAAAAGCATCGACTGCCTAATAGATAAACTAAGTACTGATCTTCGCAACATATTACACTGGTGTAAACTGAGCATATTAAAGTTCAATCCTCAAAAAACCCAATTCATTGTCTTTTCATCACATCACCGATCGCTAGGACCCGTTCCTACAATTTGTATCCCACATAATTTGATCCATGCTAGCAATGACTGTGTTACTTTGACGTCAGACTTGATAGAAACTTAAAAATTCTATAGCCCTATTTTAGATGTTAAAAGAAAGCTGTCTTACGGTATGCGCATCCTCATTCGATCTCGCCCCTTTTTTTCACGCTCCATTCTCTTATCACAATAATACGCATTTATTCAGTCGCATATTAACTACTGCCTAACTACATGTGGTAATACAATACTCCCCTTGCATTGTTGCAGACTGCTCAGAACAAAGCAAATAGTAACTTCTAGCTCATATGACACCAATTCCAAACAGTTATTCTATGCCTGTAATGTACTTGCAGTGCACGATATAGTTAAATACAATCTAGCCATCTGGTTATTTAAGCATATCAGTAATGCATATTCCATTTTCATCATCCCATCTTCCTCACTTCTTAACCCTAAAAATGCTAGATCTGCTTTACACAAACACTTCATCTTGCCGAAAACCTACACTAACTGCGGTAAACAAACCGCTCATTTTAGCGCATTTTTCGTATGGAATCCACTGCAGTCTGTACTAAAATTATTGACTCTAAGCTCATTTGTCAACGAATTAAAAACGTTCCTTATCAACCAAAATAACAGTGCATAACATTTCTTTTACACAGCCCCTAAGCATACTTTCACATTTTTTATATAGTATAATGTGCAAACCTTTTCTTTTCACTCTCTTTAAGTACATCACGTGTTTTCATGTTTTCTTAGTTGTCTTTGAAATGTACATGATCACTTTTCTTAAAATTCAAATAGTAATTTTTCTTCCTTCCTGTCAATGCTACAAGTCTAATTTTTTTAATGTTCATCATGTACAGGAGGTTACAATTCCGTTTCCGACTCTGGGGCCTGCTTCTGGATACTGAAATGTAACAACTCGATTTTATGGTAGTAATTAAATTTCGTTCTGATTATCCCCAATATCCATAGCTTTTCTAAATCTTGAGAACAGCCACGAAATATTTAAGAGAACACAGACAAATAAACAATCGTACACGCAACACACAAATGCTCATAGTTTGTCTGTGTTTTGTTAAATTTTTCGACGCTGTTCTCGCGATCATGTGCAACCAACTAGCCCACCAGCACCACCTCAGCCTTTCAAAAGATTTCCAAATCTTGAAATTACGCGTCGTTCACACAGGAACCACAGCGTTAGTAATTCTATGAGTACCACTTAGGCTGCAGTGTAGCCGATGTATCTAGCACTCACCCGTATCTCATGACTACCTCATCTCGACTTCACATTCTGTTTTTTTCCATATTGTCTTCGAAGTAGCATCTTCGCCTGACATTGAACGATGACGCAAAGGAATATAGCACTGCGCCACGCACGCTGCACTCAGCATGTTGATCCTTTACAGAGTGAGCTGGTCGCCTAGATGATTTGCCTAGCTTCATCGCCAAAGCAAATAATCTCGCAAGCTCACTGTGTGGTACGCCGTACGTCAATATACGCTCCATCATGTCCCTTACAAAAGTGGAGAATTAAAACCATTGCGTCTACCGTCTACATACATTTTGACCCTTTGTATCTGTCGGAAATGGGTTCTGGAGAGTTTACAGATGGAAGCTCCTCGATCTAGAGTTATCGATAGCCAGCAAGTCTATGCGAATACGACATGAATACGCGGGTATCTCGCTGATGGAATTAACGTTTATTTCGAACTTATGCAGCTGGGGGGGGGGGGGTGAGGTTCAATACATCGACTTAATTATAAGAAAAAGAAAATGGCTTTCGCATTCGAGTCGACTGAAGCGGACGCATTAGAGACCGTGTGAATTTTATGATTACCGAAGTGCCATGACTTTGCTATAGCCTACACTGCGGCATCACAACATTTATTCATTGAGGGGATCCCGATATGAACCGGAGGGACGTCTTTGTGTGTCGTAAGTACATTTCCTGTTCTTTCATTGCCATCTCACGTGTTTAGGATAACTTCTTAACTACAGCGGTTTTGTTAGAACCTCGGTGACTCGATTATGAGCCTACCTCAGTTTCTCGCTATTTATTCTTGTACCCAAGCTTCGAAAATATTCGCCCGTGCACGCGGTTTCGAGAAAATCTCGGCTACCATATAGTATATGCTCCGAGAACTTCACGTACATTCCCATGCACGTGATGTGATATGCGAAATGGATTCAGATCTCATATTTCTCTCCTATTCATATCTCCTATTTCCCACAATGATTTCATGTTGGCTTATATGGCAATGCGCTGGTCCTCAGCGACCTGATTTATGGTTCCATTTAAAAAGTGCTTACAAGTTCAATAGTGTTTTTTTAGGAGCGAAGCACCTTAGGGTCTCGGCCTGTCGGCGTGCATCGCGCATCGTCGTCGCTGTCCACTTGCTTGAGCGCAAGAGAGGGCGCCACCGCCTCAGCGCTCGCCGTGTGGCAAGAGAAAGCGAATGGCGCACGTTGACTATGGAAATGCTCTTTCTGCGATGAACGCTGAGCTACCAGCTCGCAAGGGATGAGAATGCGCCCTCACCCGCGAGAGATAACGTAAAGCAGGCAGCGTCTGCTAGCGAGTTTCTTCATTGAAAAAGCCGACTGCTCGCGCTGCACAAACGTTCACCGGCCACCCCATATATATAGGCACTGGATCTTGACCTGCAATGTAGTGCCGGTGCTAGATTTCTCTTGTGCCTAGTTGAACAATAAGGATTTGCAGCGTGCGCGTTAACTAAAAGCGGACTGCGGGTCTCTGTGTCTAACCTTTCTTCTCTCTCTCATTGCCCGTTAGCAGTGATTTTGCTGTTGGGGGAATCATCTACGCACACTACATTCTTCGCCCCTCTACAGGATTCACGTTAATGAAGCTGAAACACATTTCCCTACATGCCTCCCCCCTCCCCTAATGTCTTTCTTGCCTTTCGCTTTCTTTTACTTATTTGGCGTTTGCGAAGCTTCGCACTTCGTGATGGGCCAGTCACCGCTGTTTTCCGAGTCAAGGACCCACCGATATGGCGGTGTCTCTGTTCTCGTCAGCTTTTCTTATTGTATCAAAGATTGTCGCCGAATAGCTGGTGCGATATTCAATCACATCAATAATGTGGGGCTTACTCTCTTAGCTCGCTGTGCGTTGGTGCGATGGCGACCGCTTTCTTTGTCTGGAAGCCGGCTAATATGGCTCGTTGACACAGCTACTCCCATCAAGGACAATGTCGTTTATCGAGGCCTTTAAATTTGTATCAGCGTGCATACATTGCGGGCCTCTCCAACCACAGCGCAACACAATGCATGGTCGTCGTCTCGTCCTTGTACCCAGGGCCTGTTACCATGCACGTACTCGAGGATACAGAGAAGAAAAAAAAAAGAACCGGCAGGAGTGTACACTTCATCTTTCAACACTCCCCACTCATCCAAACACTAGGGGTTCCTTTTGTTCAGGTTGAGTTCCGGACGGCATCCGATTTATTTTAGAACCGAGCCTCTCGACTGGGAGCATCAACAAAAGGCGAAAAACCGAATGACAATTCAAGAGGCGGACAGGATGAGGCTGTTGGAAATAAAATAAATCAGACCACCACTCTGCTCGCGCTGTAAGTGCCCCTTTCGGATTTCCCTATACATTGTTTTTTTCTGCTTTTCCCCATCGCCTTCCTAGCTGACTTTATTCCCCTGTCCTTTTCTCGTGTCACGCTAGGAACATCCTTTTGTGCTCGTTGGAATGTGAGAAACAAGCCTTTGCTCCTGGTATGCTCGTCTTGAGTTGTCTCAGCGTCTCAACAGCACCACTTCTTATTAGTAACTACCTCAGTGAAGGCCTGCGGCAGCGCTGGGCTTTATTGTAAGAGAGGACATGCTAATAGCAAGTGCTCATCCTGCTTCGCTTTCCTCTCTTAAGCTTCGGGATATAAATAACTTCGTTTCTCTCGAATCACCAGATTACGAACAACAGCCTTGGTGTTGGAGAACAAACATGCCTTCTCGTGTTCTCTTTTGTTTTTGTTTTCTTTTTCCTTCTGCCACAAACAACCGAAAGGAGCTCTAAAGAGCGAATCTGCCAGATAATAAAAATATGGTGGCACGCACGATGAAGCATCAGCGCCATCTCGCCATCTGACGACGGAGCGAGAGTGAGTGCGCTCACTCCGGCTGCTCCTGTAACAACTCCACTTTCGTTTTTAGTCTCCCACGCAAAGTGCACTTCTTTGCCACCCCCCTCAGCTCGCGCAGCTTTAAAAATGCGCTTCGAGTGCGAACGCATGTCCGCCTACACGACGAAGAGGAAGCCAGCACGACGGCGCGAATTTCCTTCATCCAGAAGTGCTCCGTTTCCGCCCCACAGTGCCACTCATCGCGTACCGAAACGCGCTACGGCGATGCGTGCCGAAAGGGAATCCTGAAAGCGCTCGACGACATCCATGAACATCAGGAGAGACTGGGCGTTCCAATATAGTGTTCCAGCAAGCAGGTTCCGACAGCGGTAACATGAATGTCAGAGAGCTGAATAGACACGACGCGACAAGCTGTTTACCGTGTCCTTCTTCTCAGGGCGAAGAGATGTTGTGTGTTTCAGCCGACCTCCCTTTCGCGAACTCTGAAGCATTTTTCGGCATCAGAAGAAGAACTGCAATTTGCGGATGTGTGTTCTTCCGCGGCGCGAACAGCTCGCCTCACTTTGCGCTTGAATAGAAAACCTGAGGAGTGTGGCGTAAATTGTAAGTCGCAGAAGAATCAGTAGAAGGCGACAGGGAGCGAGTGGAGACGGCAAAGTAGCCGTGAAAACCGGAACGAGCGTGTTTCTTGTCAATACAAGCCGAGAATCCTAGCGTAGTACGTTCTTGCTCACATGCATGACGGAGTGGTGGATGCCTGTCGACTGGGTTGAAAACGAACCTTTTGTTCTCGACTGTACCGTGCACGAGCGGGCACGGTACGTCTTCGCACGCTTCGTGACGAGCCGACGGAGCGTGCATCTCGGTCGAGTTTTGCGGGCGCGCCCCATCCGCCGGGAAACTTTTAGAAGTTGAGATAACAAAACTTTCTTTCTGTTTACGCTCGCAACCGAGTGGGACCCGTAGGTTACACCCGCGAAATGTTTCACGGCTGCCTAGCCGAGTTCAGCCCGAAATAACATAAACACATTGAATGGATCAAAGGGCTGGGAAGGAACAGCGAAAAGAGAGGGAAAGGAAATGGGAGAGAGGGAAACAAAGTAGGCGTGGGAAAACGAGCACGGAGGACTTCCACTTCTCCCTTTGTGTTGCCGTGATCGTCTACACGGCGGATATGTGTTGAGTTGACAGGTCGCACTGGCGCTTCGGGCGCGCAAGTTTGCTCCGAGAGACGTGCGTAGATGTTGCCCGTCTCCGGTGCGGGTGCTGTCAGAGAGGTTATGCGTGTTGTTTCTGTGGAAAGACGTCTCCTCGGGACAACTGTGAAACGAACTCTAGCGTGACGTGTGTTTCCGGTAGACAAAGCCTCGGACCAATGAAAAGTGCGAACGAGTACAAGCTCCGCCCAAACTCGTCGTTCTCACCGGCGACGTCCATACCTTAGCTACGTTATGGTTCAAGCAGAATTTTCCGTCATCGCTTCTCCGCTCCGTATTGTTGATTTTTCACTAGAGTGTCTGTGTAATTTTTGTTAGAAAAAAAAAAACGAACTTAAGCATTGACATCACACAAAGCGAACGGAAACTGCGAATTCGTTGAAGCTTCTTGATAAATATGAAAATTTTCTTGGCGGCTTGAAAAAGGTAATAGTTTCCATATAAAATGTCTCATTATTTATATGAATGTTGGTACAGCCCTGGGAGTTAAAATGTCACGCGCTCAACACTAATTTTCCTATCGTGGTATCGTTGCCTTAGTCCCATTTTTTGTCCTTTTCCTTGTGCACCAACAGTGCGCTGCCACCTTCGGAATGGTCTGTCAAATTATTTTCACTATGGCTTAGTACGGAAGTTTTTAATAGCTACTCCTATGCACTTGTTTTCTGCCAGGTGTACATACATAATCCTTGTCTTTGTTTGGTTTGAATAACGGAAGAACCAAATATGTTGTAACGGAGTGTCAGTCGTGAACGCGAATAAAAGAAGCAGTTAAAGCGGACTTTAGTATTCGTCTGTCTTTTTTTTATTATCTTTATTAACTTCATTTCTGCCATTTTTCGTAGGAATACATAAATTTGTTGAGCATTTTTTAGCGTTTAGATCTGCGTGAAGTGTACGCGTTGTAATTGATACAGCCGTTGTCGAGTATCTGCCAGTAGCTAGTTTTTTTTTTTTTTTTTCACTTGTGCAAACGACAGAGAAAGTCTGTACTCCAAAAGTGAACAGAAAATTGGAATGATTGGGACTTTCTAAGCAAAATTCACTTTGACAGGGTACGCCTAATACCGTGCCACCTTCAGACACCGATAAAAGAATAAAACGAACGGTTCTATTCTCAAGCGCCCCGCACATTTCCGCTACCTGGGAGCCTGTTGTACGAGCTTGTGGTTTCTGCACGCGTTTCTGTCCTTTTTCAAATGTGCAACACCGATGTTACATTTTGCGCGTCCGGGCGTGTGTTTGTGTGTGCGTGCGCGCGCACGCACATATATTTACCTGTCTCTACACGCGCGTAGCAAGCTGACTCTTTCACTACGTGCGCCGCAGAGTATTCTGACGGCGTCGCGCGTCGCATGAATTATTCAAACACGCTAGAGCCAAGATTAGGCACCAATCTGAGAGAGGGGGAGAGGGTGGGAGGAGGAATGCACAAGCACGCCGTTGAATCCTATCGAAGCGCGATACATCTGAGTCAGCGCCGTACACAGAGCATAGCTGCTTCTGTATACAGAGCGAGCTATTTGAGTACGACGTGAGGCAAGAACTGTATTTGAGAAAAGAAGTTAGAACGTGACGTAGAGCGATAGGCAGTCTGGCTTCACCTCAGCCTTTAAGAAATGTAACGCTCAGCAATACATCCTTCTTAGCGATTCAAAAACGGCCCACGATGCACCCTATCGATGAAGCTCTGCAAACTCGCGCATTTATTTGTCGCACCGTCAAAAGCGACCAACCCGCGACTTACGTGGCACGCGTGCCTAAATTACAACGGAGCACCGCACTTCTCCTATTGTCGGCGTCAACCGCAGAATTCAACAGAACTAAAGAACCGTGATTCATCTGCCTTTTGTTCTTTTCCATTCTATAAAGAGATACTTTTGGAGAGTGAGAGTATTGATTGTATACCTACGCCATGTCTTCTAAGATAAAAAAGCAAAAAGAAAAAAAACAAGCTAACGTAATTGGCTGGCACAGTCATACACGTCCGATTTCACTTGAGAAGTGGCGGATTCAAAACCAAAATATTAGGAACTCGATGTTTTCACAGATGAGAGTGTTTGTTACGCTGAGCAAAATAGCAAGCTATAAACCACGGTGTGTATTTATTTTTTTTTTCTTTTACTCTGCATCGTTCAAAAGAGAAGGCTGGTAGCAACCTGACAACTCTGCCTGTTATATGGCTATATCCTATTTGAGAACACGGAAACGGTTAATTGATGCTGTCTTTCCACCGTGGTGGCTCAAATACCATTACATTATATTGTATACTCCGGTTAAACCTCCTCTTCGTTCACATCACCCACCACGGTCATCTAGTGGTTGTGGTGCTCGTCTGCTGACCTGCAGGTCGCGGGATCGAATCCCGGCCTTGGCGGCCGCATTTTCGGTGGATCCGGAACTGTTTGAGGCCCGTGTACTTAGATTTAAGTGCACGTTAAAGGTGTCATGAACCACTTTTCCAAGTAATCATCTGATTACCTCAGTATCGGAGTTTACTGCCTCCCGAATCGATTGCCGCAAAAATTTCTCGAATCCGTCAAGAATGAACGGATTTACGGGTATTAGCTGCCGACAGCGCTTTCTCTCTTTCCTCGTGCTGACGAGCACACTGGAAGCTACACAGGGAGGGATGGACACGGGGGAAAGAAGTTACGTCAGCGCGTGTCATGAAACGCGATCGCTCTCCCGCTGTGATTCGCGTGCGCGAGTGCGGCTACCGTGTACTGAGGAGTGCAGCGCCGGCAAGTGGCGGCACCCTGTGGCAAGAAGCGCATCTGATTCGAACGCCGCTCTCGATTTACGTCGGCTATCGGCCAATAAGCGTGCTATGTCTCTTGCGACGTAAACAGGCAGATCCGCGACGTCAACGGGCAGACGCCCCTTCCCACTGACGAGAGTGAGAACCGGCCTCTGTTTGAAAAGAGGGCGCCTGAGGAAAGGGCAACTTCGCGCTCCGCTTGTGGCCTTTACGCTGGCGCGCACGACTGTAATATTTGGCAGAGCAATTCATAGCCGTGTCAGCTTTCCACAGGATGTGTTTTTTAAACAAGCCCAAGGGGTGCTTCATGACCCCTTTAACGAACCCCAGGTGGTCGAAATTTCCGGAGCCCTCCACTGCGGCGTCCCTCATAATCATATCGTGGTTTTGGGACGTAGAACCCCAACAATAATTAAATATTATTCGTTAACATCTCAGTTATCTCGCTGTGTCTCTCTCTAATCTTCTCAATGGTTACAGAAAAAGTGGATGACGTATCACAGCAATGTTAGTCGCATGAAAGTAAAGCCTGGAACAAGGAAAACCCGTTACCCACGCAGTCATTCAAACAAAACAAAGAGCACCACGTGAAAGAAGCAAGAGTGTCACATCGCGATAAAATATTCATGCCACCACTAGCATTTGTGCTCCTCGCAGGAAAAGCCAAGCATTATCCCTTGCAAGCGGTACCGACACACAGAAATCGCGCAAGCGGAGAATAGAGTTTCTCTGGTGTCTCTTTGCTCTTTCTTTTCTTACCACTGGCAATCTGTGTATGAATATTCAATAGCGGGGATTGCGGGAGGCGCTCCGCTTCCTGCTCTAACCCCTGGTTGGTGCTTGCCTCGGCAGCTTCGTCGACTACATCGAAAGGCAGGTGCGAAGAAACACGAGCTGGCATGTGTTCGAAAGAAAAAGAATTAAAGGATGCAGAGAGAGAGAGAAAGGTTAAGTGAAAGGCAGGGAGGTTAACCAGAAGAAAATGATCCGGTTTGCTACCCTGCACTGGGGAAGGGGTAAAGGGGGACATAAAGTAGGGAAGGAATAAAGAGAAAGGGTTAAAATATATACAGGGGAAAAAAAAGGCACTCACACTCAAGCACGGTAGTGTCATAGTCGTTTAGCGAGGCTGGTTGAGCGCAGGAACTTCAGGAGCACGGAAACAGGCGCCGAGTCCTTAAAGCTGACGCTATGCGACGTACTCATATAATAAGCATGTAATAAGCGTCCGTACACAGCCCGGAAAGCATAAAGTGAACTTCGTGGTTTTATACACCCTTGTGCTGTAGCTAGTGATGCAGAACTATCGATGGTACTATCGATACTATCGATAGCTGAGTCACTATCGAACTATCGATGGTAAAAGATACTATCGATAGCGCTATCGATAGTAAGTACTATCGATAGTTTAAAATCAACAGCGCGAACTCATTGCAGAATAAACTTGGTTTCCCGCGCGCGTGGTACATAGTAGAGCCGGAGGAGCAGGCTGAAGAGCAAGAAAGTTGACATGCTTGTGTTCTTCACCAGAGTGCTTCGCTGACACATGATCATAAAGTCAAACTATTCAGCTGTAGCGGAAAGAAGCTGTTACATGGGGTGGAACTGCGCGGCTTCAGTTTTATATTGCATTTTATGATTTCAAAGTAAAAAAAAATGATCAAGAACAAAGTTTGGTAATTGTAAGATGTAACTGGTTGCTTTTAAATATGAATTTGTTGATGGACATATGCCGCCATTTTCATTTCGCTGCGCAAATAATTTCTTTCGCCAAAATTTTGCTCAAATTAAGCGAAGCTGATAGTACGCTATCGCGAATATTTTGCCAATTTGGCCAGCCAGCAACAGCATCGTTATTCGCACCATTATGGATAGTTTGTCGCGTGGTTATGACGGTGAAGAATGCTGCAGCAAGACTGGGAAATACGAAGCTCTTTATTTGGTCGAACTTGTGCCCAGAAAATCAAAAATCAGAATACGAGCGATACACGCTGCGCACTGATAGAGTCGAGAACAGTCGCCGGCCGTCGAGTAATCTGATAACCGGTGGATCGCTTCGTCTTTTATACATCAGTCATCAAACCTTCCAGCGTTATCGCTGGTGCTCGCGTAAGCTTTCGAATAAACTTGAATATTCGCTACCGGCGCGTAATCTTCAAATGTCAAACAATCGCGAAGCTTCTCGAACATTGCGACGCGGTCTGCGTCAAATGCTGCTAACAGTCTGTGGGTGAAACCTGAATACATCAAAACAAAGCAATAAACACGCGTGGCACTAACATCGCTAGTAATATTACCGATGGTACTACTGATTCGACTATCGATAGTTTGTTTACACTATCGATAGTTTCACAGAAAATATCGATACTGTCGATAGTTAATTTGCCGATAGTTCTGCATCACTAGCTGTAGCTATCATGAGCAGGAGTTGTGAGGTAATTTAAAGTTTCGCAGTAACGCTTTTGTTGTTGTGTAAAGGTCACTACCGAAGGTACATTACTATGTTTCTAACATTATTACCACCAAAGCACCTCTTCTCCGATTTGCACAAGTTTGCATATTAAGACACAGTTTCTTCATTACCAAAGCACAAAAGAACTAATTCAGCTCCCAATGGTGAGCACTATACGAACCTGTGCTGCTTTCTTCATGTATTCACCTTCCCATAATAGGCATGATTATGATAACAGCGTGTGCTTTACTGCGTTATTATTTGCTGCTCTGAAACAAGGGCGCGTGTTCTTGTCGGGTCGCCGTTGTGGCGCTGGGGAAAAAAACAGCGAGTGATTTCGATCACTATTCCGAGAAGCGTTATTTTATTACGATTGCAATAAAACAATATACATATATATGAAAGGCAGCTGCATACCTAAATTCATTATCTTCAGTTCAACGTGTTTACAATAGCCGGATGCGCAAGAATGGCGATTCTACGCACTTCCGGAGCCCTGAAGTGCGGTTTGCAGCAACAACGTGTGGCCATGTGCTCATTTGCGGACCGTTGCACATCATAGCAGTATTTTCTGGACCCTTATCACCTAACGCAGGATTATAGGAACTGAAGCCATAGTCGTAGCAAGGTTTTTAGAGACGTGCGTAGTCTAACCATCTGTGCCTTTATCATTTCAGCAACCGAAGACCCTTGGCTTCCAAACACGCGCACGGAATCAACTGAGTCTTTATTTGTTCTTTTCGTTTACTGTAATATAAAGGCCGTCGGGGGGGTCACTATTACAAACAGCAAAAAACAGCAGAGATATATATATATATATATATATATATATATATATATATATATATATATATATATATATATATATATATATATATATATATATATCGTGGTACTGTTATCCCTGCAGCTTGCGCTACTTCACCACTAGAGCATCGTTAGTGGCTCCTTCCTTTAATGACGTCCATTCGCTTTTTTGCACAGTAATTGCCTATTTAAAAAATGCGCCGTGAAGAAGCTTTACGACACGCGTATAATTTAAGAGCCGCGGCGTTAAGCACGTGCGCGTGACTCTCATCTTCAAGAGCGGAGGAGTGTGATGCTCTAATCTTGCTAATGGATTTAATTACCTACAGATCAAGAAATGAAAAAGCACGTTTCACTAACTGTATTAAACAATATTAAGAGCATTACTGCGAACGTCTACCACGCAGTGGTCTTCATTAGGTCTCGCCTTGCCATTTTGAGATGCAAGAGGCCGCGGAGATTTTTGTAGTCGCCCGTAGGGCGATAAGTGCAATTGCAGTGTTGCTGTATATGTGCCTGTAACTGGGTGCTTCGGATTTCCATCTTTTAGCGCGATAGTGTCAAGGAGCTCGTGTCGTAGAAAACGTGGCGTCGGCATCGGCGGCGTTGTCCATGAACGAGAAATCTCGATGGGCGCAAAGAATAAAAATCAGGGTCCGAGTCGGAATCGACCCCGGACATTCTGCATGGCGGGCAAGTGTTCTATCACGGAGCACTCGTCAGTGCTTGGAAGTGCTTTGGAAGAAGACCCTGTACAGGCGTCAAGTCGGGCGAGGAGTCATGTTAACAGATGTAACATTGCGTGGCAGAAGCGTGGAATCGCAGCATGCTGGCGTCACAGCATGTGAATTGCGTAACGAGTGGGTTGTCGAAAACTCACAACCCGTTACAAAGGCCTCATCCTTAACTAATCATCATTATGACCGTCATCGGACACAGCATCAAGAAAGTGTGCAACTACGTAGGTGCCGCTATTGTCTTACAGACGCGTAGTGGTTTCTTCGCAACTATGATAGCAGTGCGCGGCCTAGAAGAGCTTACAAACGGCCATTTTAACGCACGCAGTCGTCCCTTCCATCACAGCTCGGTTAAGGTGTCCAATCGAGGAGCGAAGCATGGCCAGCTAATGAGAAGGCGACGAAAAAATGGGGCCTCATAACACTGTCGCGTTGCACTTATATGACTGGTCATATCGGTGAAGGATTAATCGATCAAAAGTGGCCCGCAGAACGATAAATCCTCAACGATGTCCGCCTTTAATTTAATCGGCGTAATCGATAAAACCTCTCCGATTAATCGATTTACACATTTGCAGAAGTGAGGTGAAAATTCTGAAATGTAGAATGCTATCAAGAGCCACGACTTTGATGTCTCGCCAAGGTGAGAGCTACTTTCTCGTGTCGACTGCTTTCTCGAGTCCTGAGTGATGACGCAGTCGTCCAAGTCAAGCTTTTTCCCTTTCTTCCACGCCAATGCACGTGCATTAGGTCGCCCAGCCAGCCTTGGTGAGCGAACACTCCATGAAAACTTTTTTATTACGTACGTTCACTCGCTGTATCGGTTGAAACGATATCAATGAAAAATGCGGCCAGCTCCAGTTCGAAGGTCGCGGGATCGAATCCCGGCCACGGTGGCCACGTTTTCAATGAAGGCGAACATGCTTGAGGCCCGTGTTCTTGATTTAGGTGCACGTTAAAGAGCCCCAGCTGGTCAAAATTTCCAGAACCCTCCACTACGGCATCCCTCCTAATCTGATAGTGCTTTTGGGACGTTGAACCCCAACAATTATTAATAGCTCCACTTCGCGGAACAATGTCGAAACGGCAAAGCTAATGCCCCTTTTCGTCAGCTTCACCCTCACCCATCTTTGCGCGCCTCTCATCGGTTCACCCTTTCCACCGAGCTTCACGCGCGCCCTTCTCGCGCCGCTGACTTCACGCCTTTCCGCCGAACTTCGCCCATCTTGGCGCAGCGCAGCCCTTCCCCTGCCAACAAGTGCCACTGCCACCATAGAGTTTTCTACAATACTTACTAAAGGGAACTCTGGCGCTAGTGTTTATGGGAGCGGCAATGCATGGCGCTTCAGCCAGCACGGGAATCATTGGTAGTACACGGATTTGTCTAAACTTCGTTCTTTCGGCTCCGTTTGGCTACGCGTCGCCTGCATCCGCTTTGTAGCAAGACGAAGTTCAGCATAAGTCAGCAGTTCCATTTCACCACTTTCAACTTTTTGGCTCACGAATTCAAATGTGGTCATGAAGTTCACAACGATTCATTCTTTTATCCGAAAGAAAACCAAAACACAGGAATAAACAAAGCCACAAGTACGTTCTAAGCCCGCAAGTACGAATAGTAGGCAAATCCGTGTACTACCCATCATTCCCATGGTAGCTGAACGATCGCAGCGCCAGAGTCCCCTCTAGTTAATTTTAGGAAACTATATGACTGCCACCACATCACAAGGCCACGTGACCGGCGCTACGCCATAACGGACGAGGAAGCTTTGACAAAAAAGCAGCTTCGCTCTTAAAAAAATATTTGATTTGGGGTAGTTTTTCATTGATGTACACTTGTGCGGCTGCGATGCCGTAACTTTGGCTGCAGAGCGGAAGCGTGTGCTGGGCCGAAGCTCATTTTTCTTCAATCGTGCAGTGCACTTCCCTCTCCAGCGGCTACTTCGCCGTAAGTGCGCCGGTTTGATGGACTGGCGTTTCAAGTCCTTGTGTGGATCACTGCTTTTGACGGTGCAGGTGAGGCAAACAATAAAATTCCAGTGCCAAAAAGAGCTGGGAATTTTAACGAAGGGGCCGTTAGTCTGTAGTTAGTCGTAGGAAATGCATACTGACAAAACTTATGGCGTTTTACGAGCAGCGTAGCGGTTTATGCTGCGCGTTTACCCCCGTATAGCGTTCGCGAAAACTATCATCCTAATGCAGGCGCACGCTCTTTTCGTTCTCTTCTTCATCTTTTGCTTCGCTCCCCGAACAGGTGCGCCCGGCGGGCGCTCTCCCGCTGCACCAATTTTTCCGGCGTGGGAAGCAATAACTCCGATGGGTGTGAGAACGCGTACAGAGACCGAAAGAAAGAGAAAGAGAAACAGAGAGAGTGAAAGAGACACAAAGAAACAAACGCAAAAAAAGAAAAGAGAAAGAAATAGAGAGAATGAGAGAAAGAAGGATAAAGGAAGAGCAGGGGAACGTGACGTAAAATCACGTGACACTAGTCCTAATACATGCTCCTGAGGTTTCACTGGCACTTTCGGCTTGGTACGATCCACGTGGTCCCTCCAGGATTTCGGAGGAGGCCGCTCTTGGTACTCCAGCGAAAAACGCCACTACACACAAACACTCAGATCAGTTGGTAACCGCTACTACCTGTGTATTCGAACATGTGGCGAAAGCGCGTGGTGCGCCGCCTATAGTTCGCATATGCGGCTTTAACTTGCCCCATCGTTTTTCCTTATACCCCTGTCACAAGGGTACTTGAAAAGCAAAGAGACTTGCTCCGAAAGAGGGTTTCGCCCGCAGACGCGCGAAAGAGAGCAATCTCCTCTTCAGAAGTGGTCGTTTCTGTAATAGAGTTAAAAGAGTAGCCTAGTGCCGTAAAAGAGTAGCCTCCAAACTAGTGGGCGCCATAAATTATGAATTAATTTAAAAAATTAGCAAGTGTTTACTTTTTCTGTCACCTATAGGCTCATCATAAAAATAAATTTCATATCTCGTACAAGCGGTACTAAACTCTTTAAAGTTTATTTCATTGTCTACTCTGGCAAACAGGTAGAATTAAAGTCCCTGAAAAATAACTAAAGTAGCGCCATTTGTGTCAGTGTACAGGCACCTCCTCACTCGTGCGCTTTGTAGATTGCAGTTGAAGTTAGTTGAGCTGCGAAGCTCGCAGAGCATGGCTCTTGGGTGGAAAGAGAGGCTTGTGCAATATGGACGCCATCTGGCAATACGTCGGGAAACACGAGTGCTGTGTTGCGGGCTGGTACTCCCGGCGCAGCGGCAGGCGAAGACCGGCGGTGACCAACGCGACCGGTGGGGACGCCGGCCAGCCCGAACACGCTGTTTGGCGCGATGTGCCGAAGGAGAAGAAACGTCCGCACTCAACGAGTACTCTCCACACACTCTTTTATTTACACGTCGCCTGGGTAAAACAGCAATGCCAGAGCGGCGCCCCCTGTCGTTCGTACAAATGCAATACTGAACCGAAACCGAAACACACATGAGCTTGTGCAGAGGGCACGGAGGAAGACAAGTTTCAGCGCAGTCGCATTTTCAGCGCAGCTTAAGAAACTAGGGTTGTAACATTGTAGGGCGAGTAGGGCCAGAAGGACCGTCACGACGAAAACCTGCCTCCTCAGTCGTATTTGCCTGGAACGTTGGTGTGGCTTCGCGTTCCCTCCTCCACTCCTGGCCTTTCCACAAAGCTACTGCCTAAGTACGAAGGCCCCTACCGCGTCCTACGTCAAGCATCCCCAGTTAACTATATGATTGAGCCTGTTCAATCATCTACGGGCCGCCGTCGTCGCGGCCGCGAGACTGTTCACGTCGATCGACTGAAGCCGCATTATGACCCACCAGCTGTACCTGTTCCTTAGGTCGCCAGGATGGCTCCTTTTCCGCGGGGGAGTGATTTGTAACATGGTACGGCGCAGACAAGAACGCCTGCGAAAGAAGAAGACGAAGACGGTGGCTGTTGGCGCTCGCGCTTGCTCGGCTTGGAGCGCTGCCCTATCGAAAAATCTCATATGACACGTATGACACATATCCAATAATATCGTATGATCAAACGAGAACACATATGATTCATATGTGTTCATACGAGATTATTGGATACGAGGCATACGTGTCATATGAGATTTTTCGATAGGGTGATCGCTTCAGCTGTGGCAATCTTTTAATAAACGCGTTACTGTCTCAACGTTAAACGCATACCATCAAGGTCTTTAAAATTGCGTATCTATGTATTTTCTGTTAAAGGAACACACCGCCTAATGCTTACCTAGTGATGTTGCGCCTCAGATATGCGTAATGTTTGCTTTTTGATCAATAATGTACACAAGTATGAACCTAGTCAGCCGTTCCCGATGGCTGGCCCTTGGGCAAGTGGTTCAACTTTGGCCGAGTGGTTGAATCGAGGGACGCGCCGACAAACAGAAAGACAGACCAAAATTTCTGCGTTTAAGTTCCCCAAGAAAGACTATCGTCTTTAAAAGTATTTCAACTCTGCAAAGACGTCGAGGTCTTGCCTCTTCGACGTCCCCACGTGGAAGGCCTAAACCAAGGCACTTAAATTGCTGGTTCTTAAGGTATGTCACCACCTTTTTGTAAACTTTCTTTAATTTTGACCTTTACAATCTTATTTTAAAATGGGCTTATAAAGGGTCGTTTTAAATGATGTTAATATGCAGAAAAGAGTGGAAAAAATCAGAATGGGATTTGTTATTGAAAAAACATTGCCCAAACTCAGCCTTTACGCCAACAGTCATAACTTGAGAATAGAGCGCCGGAATTACAAACTTTTTTGCACAAAGGTAGCCAAGAACACACTGTGCAATGAACTAGGATGTTTGCCATTTGATGATTGAGAATCAAGTTACAGTCAAAATACGAACGAAAACGAAAAAATTGGTGATCTTTTTTTGCTATGCTTGAAGTAAAGAATTTTTACATAAAAACTAACCGATCGCTTTCATTGATCCTAATTCATTGCACAGGTCAGTAATAAAAGAACGGGCATACAAAGTTTAAATGGAAAAGATTCATTCCTTATGAAGTTACAACTGTTTGCGTAACAAAAAGTGCAAAAAACAAGTTTTGAGAAAAACGAGTTTGAAGTTTTCCAATGCTTGTACAAACAGGATGATGATGCCCTAAACAGTTCAAATCCACCAGGCTCATAATTAGGGCCCTCCTTAGATGCCATGAGCTCTTTTTTGGCTTTTGTTGCTGCCCGCCTTTACTTCCGGTGTTGTTTTGCTTCGCCAGTCGACTGACGCTGGGCTTTCCTTACACGGTATTAGTCCCTAGTGTAGCGTGCTACGATAGTTTGGTGGCCAGGCTCGATGCCTGCTTCTCTCAAAACAGCTGCTACACTTCTGTTACCATCATAAAAATGACAAACTACGCAACATTAACCGGAGTAGCATGAAGCGCGCGCAAAGTAAACAACAGAGACACTCGTAGCTTCACGCGTCCCCCTTACAGATATTTAAAGCAAAATTTCAAAATAGAAAGACTTACAAGTTGTCTTTAAATAAGGTTATACTTATCAAACCAAAATATGACAGAAAAATTATCGCTAACTTATCAGTTTCTGTTACCATACAACACTAGTTTCGGTTTCGCAACCGTTCACCAACCGTTCACCACAGTTCTTTCGCAAAATATTCTTGAATGTTTAGGGACTCTTAAAACTGGCAAAGTGGTGACATATCTTAATAAAGTTTATTCCTCCTCCTTCTCCGCAGAGACCGCGGTACTGACAGGGGAATAAAGAAAAAAAAAGAAGATAAAAACAAAGAGTGCCTTTAAAAAAAAATAGTTCGGGGTGAATGATTTCGGCAAAATATTCTTGAATGTTTAGGGACTCTTAAACTTGTGATCGGTGAAATAAAAATTCCCGAGCGAAAGAGCGCCAAAGCGACCGCATTCCCCGCTCGCCCTGTGTGTAGAGGGAAGACAGGACGCGCGTTCCACGACGCGAGGTTTGCCCAACGAAAGCCAACGGAACGCGATTAGTGCTCCGGCTTCGCATGCGTTTTCCCAAAACCAAACATTGCTCAAGGTGGCCTTGCGTTTTTCGTAGAAATAATTTCTTTATCATAGTACATTAAGACGAAAAGTTGAAAGCTCACTAGAGTGTATCGCCCGCAAAGTATGTCTTTTAGTGTGATTTAACTCTCGTACGGCAGGGTCCTCGCGCCGTTGCCGGTCCACCTCGCCCGTTGACGATCGGGCGAGGTGGCTACATACAACTACTACTACTACACTTTAAGAAAAACATCTGGCGTCTTTCGTTCTGCTTTTACAAACATCTAGAGTCTTTCGTTGTTTATTTCATCAATCAACGGCGTTTGAACAAAATTTTATTGTTTAATCACGCACAGGAGAAATCTCACCAGGCACTACCTTGGAGGTAAACATGGCTGCTAATGGCAATGAGAGACAGAAGAAGTCGGCTTTTAGCTAACACTTACACTTCTACTTCTACTAACGTTTCCTACTGGAACATGCCAATGGCTGCTAATGGGGAATGAGAGACAGAAGAATTCGGCTTTTAGTTAACGCGCACGCTCCGAATTTTTTATTGTTCAACAAACGCACAGGAGAAATCTCCCACCGGCACCACCTTGGAGGTCAAAGGGTAAGGACTTGTTACTCCACTACTACGACACGGACGACTACGAGGGACGAACGGGTGCCGCCTTAAGGAGCTTCGCCCCTAAAATGCTCTATAGCGAGAGGCGACCAAAGAGGTTTATGGAGGTTATGCACGTCCTGAATTAGAGCCAAATGTAAAACGACACACTTAGCTTACGTCATCACGAAAAGCCTTCGTGCTAGATCTGGTTTTATTCAAGAGTTCAGCTGCCTATCCAAAATAGCTTTACTAGTAACCTGCACAATAAAATATACTGACAAAACAAATTCAGCTTTCAGTTTATCCTTTAGGCAAGCGGTTACAATATAAAGAAAATGCTTGAAATGATGATGTTTAAATGTCTGCTATGAATCCGTCCCTAAAAAAGGGGCAGGATGTACCTAAAGAAGCACTGATAGCCATAGCAATGAATGAATGAATGAATGAATGAATGAATGAATGAATGAATGAATGAATGAATGAATGAATGAATGAAAAAAAATGTCGCCCACATCCTTCCCACGGGAGGAACTCGAGTAAATGCGCCGCAGAGTGGTGGGGGAATCAGGGGAATCGCGTGAATGTTGCGTAATTGGGTTTCGCAGAAGCGTCGCGCTGCCCGAGTGATGGATCCGCTGCCGAAGTTACGAACGGTAGCTGCTTCTCGAGCACGACGGTCAGGATCCACAGCCCGTCGTTGCCGTTTCGCAGTTGCTTCTCGTTCCCCGAGTGAAGGATCCGCAGCCCGTCGTTGCCGTCTCGCAGCAGCTTCTCGTGCACGAAGTTCCGGGTCCGCAGCTCGCTTCAAACGCTTGCGTTCAGCGTCGTATGCTCGTCTCTTCGCAGCCTTGTCTTCTGTGTTGCTTGCTGTTGTTGACGCCGACGACAGTGAGGGTGGGGTAACGTTGCCTTCAACGAGTGGTGGGACGCTGATTGAAGGTACTGTTGCTTCCATCGCATCTACTCGAGTCAAGCAAAGCGTCAAGTCAAGCGAAAGCCAAGTAAAGACGCCCTTGACTGAATTCCGAACGCGCGCTCCGCCGCTTATATACACACCGCCCGCGTTCGATCGAGAGGAGGGAGGGACGGAGAGGAGGGAGGGAGAGGAGAGGCCTGCTGCCGGTACGAGACGAGCCGAGCATGCGCAGTGGGGGGGTGGACGACGGCCGACGCCGCAGGTGCGACTAAGAAATGCTCCGACATTTAAAATTCACGTAGGATCTCCTGTGGGAGTGGTCCAAGGAGATTTATATAACCGCCTAGGAGTTTGTATCCTTCCCTATGGAACATAGTTTTCGGGCGGGATCGGCATGGCGGCTTTCATCTTTTCCCAGCGTCCGCCAGCGTCTGTAATGGTCCCACAGAAACCGCATCCGGCGACCGCCGTGAGTTCTCATCAAATTTTCGCAATATATGAATTTTTCGTGATGTGCAAAATCCTCCATATCGACTTTACATCGTGTCCTCAAGAAGCCTTTTATTCTACTGCTACGAAATTCAACTAAGCCTTTGCAGAGAGTGTATTTTTTTTTCCTTTTTTTTAACACGGAGCTGCTTATGCTCGGAGAAACTCCGAAACCCCGTTAATCGTGAACGAAAACTACCATCATCATGAACGCAATATAATTCGGCCGGCACGCGCTCTCCCCGTCCACTTCATCTTCTGCTTCTATCCCAGAACACGTGCGCCGATTTGTCCGGCGTGGGTTGCAATAACTCGCATAGGCGGGAGAACGAGTGCATAGAGACAGAAAGAAAGATAGAGAGAGAATAGAGAGAAAGAAAGGGAAGAAAGAGAGAAAAAGACTGAAAGACAGAGAAAGAAATACACAGAGGGAGAAAGAGAAAGAAACAGACACAAGAAAAAGAGAGAGAGAGAAGACAAAACAAGACAGAAAGAAACAGATAATCAAAGAAAGAGTGCGAAAGAAATAGAGAGAGAGAGAAAGAGATACGAAAAGAGAAAGGAAGCTTATCATAGCCACGTGTAGTATTGTATGAGCAACAAAGTGGGAGAGGGTAGTGAGGGTCAGGAATAGGGAGAGGAGCGAAAGAGAGGACATAGCCAACATAGCCATGTATAATATGGTATATCAAGGCGTGGTAAAGGACATTGAGAGTAAGGAGGAGTGATATGAGAGTGAGGAGGCGGAGAAAGGGCAAAGAATAGCATAGCCATGTCCAGTGTAGTATAGGAAGGGGTGCTAAACAGCAGTGAGGGTAAGGAGGAGAGAAATGAGGAGGGGAACGCCACTTGCTCTGCTGTTTGCTCAGTCTTCGCACCACTATCGTGGCTGGCCCAATTTTTTTTTTACATTTGTTTTGCACGGCGTATATACCGCATTCATACGGTTCAGATATATTCACGTTTTGCAGCCCAGTGATGAGCCCCATAAGCGTGATCTGACGGGAGTCCTTCATCGTTATCCATTGGAAAATAAATGCTCAATGATGGCGGGCTACCATTGTGACCCGAAGAATGCCCGAGCGGCGCGCGTATATGATGGTCAATGTGTCATTTACCTTGTCGTTCACCATCTTCCTAGCGTCCGTCAACGTCTAAAAACGGTCCCACAGTAGCCGCATAAAGGGACCACCGAAACGCGAGTGTGGCAGTTTTCGGAGAGTACAAATTTTCCTTGTGCGTACTATCCTCCATGTCCTAAAGAGGGCTTTCATATGCGTGAGCATTTCTTCCTTGGCACTGCTGGCCTTGAACCGAGGCTTTAAGCCTCATTATATGCGCTCAATAAGTGTAATTTCATAGCGGAATTCACATTTCCACTACACTCCGGCAACACTCCTTGTTCGACGTTTTTTAATCGCTTCACGTCCACATCATCCCCTGAATTTCTGTCTTGCTTGGCTTTGCATCAAATGTTGTTGATCGCTTGACTATTCTTCATAAACACCAATTACATTCAGTATTTAACAAAGTAAACATGGTTGATCAAACTGTTGCCTATTTGTGTTTTTCATTTTTGTTCTAGATTACAGACTAATAAATAGAGCCCGGACTCTGTTTGGAAGGAGGAACTGTTAAAACTGTATATGAGTATAATTTGTTTCAGCCTTTTTGAAATGTCATCGGCCGTGGGGGAACAGAGGCTACCGTGCTCGACTGCTGACCCGAAGGTCGCGGGATCGAATCCTGGCCGCGGCGGCCGCATTTTCGATGGAGGCGAAAAGGCTTGAGGCCAGTTAAAGAACCCCAGGTCGTCGAAATTTAAGGAGCCCTCCATGACGGTATCCTTCATAATCATAGCGTGGCTTTGGACGTTCAACACTGATTATTATTATTATTATTATTATTATTATTATTATTATTATTATTATTATTATTATTATTATTATTATTATTATTATTATTATTATTATTATTATTATTATTATTATCTATCAAACCATGTTCCGTCTTAACAATAATTTAGTTTCTCATGAACTATGTAGATGTAAGGAGAAAGAATAACAATATGCCGCAGTGGAACACTACCTTAGTTGGAAGTGGCGAGCGCGGGATGTTGGCGCTAGCACTGTGATTCTTGTGTCGGTTTTCGTCGCCCGCCTTCAGCGTTCATAAGCCTCCTTCTCAAGTGCTTCTTGGTGTCAATAAACTCCGTTCCATAGAAAATTGTTTTCCGGCGTTTTTCATCATTAAGAATTGTGTGTGTGTGTGTGTGTGTGTGTGTGTGTGTGTGTGTGTGTGTGTGTGTGTGTGTGTGTGTGTGTGTGTGTGTGTGTGTGTGTGAGAGAGAGAGAAACGTGAACGATCATGCTAGGTCACCGAAGTCGTGTACTGCGTATTAGTTCCGATCGCGTGTGTCTATCCGCTTACTTATATCACACCTTGCAAGTAAACGCTGCATTGACGTTCATTTGCGCAGATCATTAAATAATTGTATGAACCAAGACAAGCCGGTCTAAACATACTCCGCCAATCCGATTACGGCACAGTTCTAGTTGAGGAACTCGCCTAGAAAGTGATGCCACATTTCCACTGAGCTAATATAATAAGAATATATTTGGTACACGACTGTTACAGTTCCGCTCGGTACGCAGCTCTTTCGTAATTTGTTTGTGATAACGCCTGAAAAATACTCACTTTACTCTTTTTTTTTTTCAGATAGCGAAATACTGCTCACCAACATACAGTTTTTGCGACTGCTACTTAGTCACCGGCTCCAATAACCTTTCAACTAAATAGGAACCACATTGAGTCGCAATAAAACAGTGAAGAGTTTGGGTTAATGACAACTAAAGCCTCACAAACCGACATTGTTATAGGAACTTCGTATCGTTTTTTATATTGTAAACAAACCCTTAGAAAGTAACTTAATCGCCTATAGTGATGACGGTTGCTTCTTTCAGTGTCACATCGGCGATAAAGGAAAACCTAAAATAAGAAGGAAAGCCAGAAGTCCGCAAACTCCCGAGCGGGACTTGCACAGGAAAGCAAATGAAGACCACATATAGCTATACAGACACCGGAACTTCCATAGAGACAAGGCCAGGTTGAGTTGCGCCACACTCTACTGTCCTTAGTCTCGAGACTTACACAAATGCCAGGTCCCGAACGACGATGCACGCACACGTTTGGTGCGAACTACAAAAAAAAGAATTCGAACTCGTGGGGACGACGGAAAGCCTTCGACGAAAACCGCTAATGGAGAAGAAAGGGTGCCCGGGCGTGTTTGCGAGACGAGGGCGTTAATTAAATCCGCGTCGATCTCGTCCCGGGCGAGTGCCTTTTAATCGCCGGACCGACCCCGGTGGTTGAGTCTTCACCCCGATATGGTCTCTCCGCTCGCCCTTCACGTGCGGCGGCCGGCAGGTTTGAGAGTTATTAAATTTGCCGCTAGTAGCGGTCTCGTGATGGCATCCTCGCGCGCGAGCTGCCGGCCAATCATCCGCGACAGCATCGGACGCGACCAGGCAACAGCCATAGGACGGGAAAATACGGTTTCGCTGCACGTGACCTCCGGGGATCTGCGTCGGGACAGTTCATTAGGCGGATCAGTAACCGCCGGATAGCTATAGCGCCTATATTGGAGAAATATCGTCTAGCGTGTCACCTTGACGGCTCCCGTGGATCCCATAGCACTCTCTCTCTCTCTCTCTCTCTCTCTCTCTCTCTCCCTCTGACCGGGAGGAGCCTTGAAACCGCGGAAGTTATCTGATGCAGACAGAGCACTTTCTGGCCGCCTCTCGTAGAAGTCGCGGGATAATAACAGGAAAGCCAATAGTGGAGCTCCACGTCATTCCTCAATGATATCCTTGATATAGCTAATTTTTAGGCATTGAAGTATTGGAACCTTCTGAAGCCCCTTTCTCCGTCATATTGTGCAAGACTCCAACGCAGTGGCACGGTTGCGTTAGCGTCGACCTCACGTAGACTCCAACGCCGCACTACTCTTGTTGATGTGAGGGAAAGTTTGCTTAAAATTACGTGGACACGAGAAATACATGCAACTGACATTTAAGGCATCTACTTTAATTATGATGTCAGAGTTACATTTAAGGGAATTGCAATAAGCGAATTACTTCACCCCATAGTGAACTGAAGTTGCAATAATGCGAATTACTTCACCCCATACTCTGACAGCCTGCTGCTAGTTAGACTGCTGGGAAGAATGCTCGTGAGAAACTTTAGTTCTTCAAATGACTAGCGCATTATAATCTGCCTTATATAAATGTAAGAGAATTACGATACGCATATTCCTATAAAGGACTAAGCCTTCACGCATCCTCATGTGTCTGACGAAACGCCGTCTTCAAAACAGCGTGAACACCGCCATACATCTTCACGGTCACAGCTCGTCGTCTCTGAATGCACGCTTCGTTAACAGAACAGAACGCTTCTCTATATGATCTGCTCACATTATTTTAAGATATGCACCGTCGGCTGCTCCCAAACTTTGCAACGACACCATAAAGAGCGCATCCCTTCCTACATAGTTCTTAGCCGCATCCATAACAGTCACATTTGCGCAAAAATGACAATGGCTTCCTTCTCTGTTTGTCTATGGGCAGAGTGCAGAATCGTAAAACATTATTTTACTGAAAATGTCTTCACAAAGGCTCTCATCTGATTATCGGGCCTTAAAAAGAACACGGTCTTCGCATCGTTTATTGCAACACTTTCTCCTCGGCACTTCATTCGAAAGTAAATTGAAAAATGGCGGGGAAAGTAGGAAGTGAAATAGGAGGGGAGGGGGGGGGCATTGATACAGATGTAAGCAGCACTGAGAGATATATTATTTAAACACGATAAGCAAAATGACAGTGATGGATGATGCAGTACTTTGTTGCAGTGTTGGGAGTTGGAGGTAGGAGCAAGAGAAGAGGTCAGTGCACTCACTTTGTGCCAAGTACTTCCCAACGTTCGCCATTGGCTCGTCGTCACAGGAAGCACACGCGATCATGAGTATGCGTCGTCGAAAAGCGTGTGCTTCGAGGCTCTACAAAATGACATGATGCAAGACGTCGTGATACACAGATAGCACGATATTTCTTTTACACTGGTTGTTGTCCTAGGAACAATTGAAGTTTCTACTCTTTGTCTCTCTCTCTCTCGTGTAGAAGTGGTGTACCCATACACAAACCCGCGCACGCACACGGCGCGCGCCAAACACACACACACACACACACAAACAACAACACACACACACAACACACACACACAAACACACACACACACACACCACACCCACACACACCACACACACACACACACACACACACACACACCCACACCAAAACACACACACACACAGTATTAAGCAGGGGACTTCTTGGTTAGACGCATAGTGCGCCTTGTTGGACGCGCTAAAGTTTTTGCCACGGTTCAAGGGCCCTTACCGTGTTGCATGTCGCTTAGGGCCCGTCACTTACCGCCTTGAAGACTTGCCGGAAAATAGAATATATATATATATATATATATATATATATATATATTTTTGACTAAAGCTGAAACCCTCTCGACAACCTTGCATTACCTCCGCGACACTTTATTGAATGTTCCCGTTTACCCAATTCTCTACTACTTACGCATATTTTTTTGTTGTTGTTGCTGTGGCGAAATCCAAATTAATTTTTTTGTATTTCGCAGCATGATTTGAGGTAGGGCTGCCAATTCAGTTTAGTAAGATCGCTTACACAACTGACGCAAGCGCAGATAAGAGGCCTTGAACGGATCTGCCGCTTGAATTATTTAGAAAGAGCGAATTTTAGACGCGTGTTTTCCGCAAGCAACCTTGCCGCTGCTTTGCTGGATTCTTGCAGGTGCGAAACAATTTCGACGCACCCAACTAACACCCTACAACACGAGCCACCAGACTAGTAATTTCTTTTTGCAACGCCTGAAAGATACTTTCGCCTCACTATGACTCATGCCGGGGCAAAGCACCCTTTACAGGCAAGAAACACTGAGCATGTGAAGTTGGTGTAAAAGCACGGCGTTGTTTAGAGACATGTCTGAACAACCGGCCTGTTAAACTGATGTCTAAATCTACAAATTTACTTACTACGCCCTGAAAACAATCACCATAGTAGGTCCACGCGATTATGGGCAGAAAGCCAGTACACTCTCGCTAGCTGCTCAACTTCAGCATAACTATCAGATTCATGCCGGCTCACGTTTATATTGACGTCTACTCATACATGCTTCAACGCACTAGCGTCCATACACCAGCTAAATATTCATTAATCAAAGTCATGAGTTTCGCAGGGAGGGCCAGGTGGGGGGGGGGGGGGGGGGCTTGACCTCTATACGCAAACTTTCTCACGGGAAGTTCTTCATAAAAATATCTCGTGTGGGTAATCTATTTGAATAAAATGACCTTACTGAATTGGAACCACTGGTAACTAATATATGAAGGTACGAGATCAAACGGTGCCAAGTAGAGCACCGATTATGCGAGATATTGGTGTTAAAGAGCATTGACATCATGTCGAAAAAGCTATTTATACGCTAACGGACTCATGAGTCGACTCACTCGGACTCAGACTTAGATCGAGGCGTGAGTCCGAGTAAGTGATGTTTTGGTGAGCTTGAGTCTGAGTGGAGCCCGGTTGAGAAAAATTTTAGTGAGTGTGTGTCCGAGTGAGTCCGGCTAAGGAGAATTTTGGTGAGTTTGAGGCCGAGTGAGCTCGAAGGGTGAAATATATTAAGGCGAAAGCCTTTAGTGTTTCATACTCGCGGCGTCCGTCCGTGCCCTGGAGCGGTGCCAGCTGTGGCTTCTCCCCCTCCCACTCTCACGTGGTGTGAGGGGGAGAAGCAATCACTTTGCTGGCACAGCGGCGCATAGCAACAGTTGCGCGGTGCTCCTTCCAACACGCGTTGCGCAACAGTTGCGCGTTGCTCCTTCCGACACGCGTTGCGCAACTGTTGAGCAACGCGGTGGCGGCGTCCATCGGCGGCGTCCGTCCGTGCCCCCTCAAACTCGCTCAGCAATCACGTGATGGCACAGCGACGCGCGCGGCAACGCTCCTTCGTTAGACGTCTCGTTGCAGCAGTCGAGTTAGTCGGATGGCTCCCAAGCGGCCCGGTGATGATTCCACGGCAAGCGGTTCGGAGAAGCGCCCCAAAAATGTGGATTCCCCCGATACCATGGCATAGGGAGTCGAATGGCCACAAGCTTTCGCCAAACACACTTTCGAATTTACAAAGTGTCCACTTTTTTCGTGAGTAAGTCTCAGTGAGCTCCGCATCTTTTGCCGACCTGTAATCTCACATTCCTTACACCGACGCTGCCACCAAAGTGTTAAGTAGACAATACGCATACTCATGCACTATATTTTACTGGTTGCCCTAGTCGCCATCTTCCAGTCCCTCCCTCTTCCTCGACATTTTTCTCCTGCCTGTCATTGCTTTGCTTTATGTGTAATGGACCTTTTCAGAAGGCCACGTGTATCCATTGCAATGGCCAGCCGAATATCCCGGATGAAGGCGCACAGGATTCTTTACCTCTGCTACCGTAATGTATTTGAATGGCTCTCGTGACAAACTCGAGCATACCGCACTGCTTTTTCGCTATCTTGCGTCAATATTTACTGTTGAACTTTCCCGCTTTCTTCCTATGCATGCGAATATGTCATCGCGCTTAGAGGCTCGATTATACGAGTCAACATTTCTTTGCCTCGTTTATTACTGAAAGCGCGTCTCAGGTATGGTTGTCTTTTCTTCTCTTCAGAAAAAATATTGCGCTTCCAGCAGTTTCATTTGTGCTCAAATACTGCACGCTGGGGCCTTCTCATAGTCATGGCTTTTCGATGTTGCGCTTGCCGTTCTTACGGGTCGTCAAGTTTCTGAAGACAAAACTGCGAATTGGTATTCTCGAACTGAAGACAGAACAGCGTCGGTGCCTAGCAAACACCCTCGGCCAGTTTATGGATGCCAATCACGAAAGCGATATTATGCCTCATTCGCGATGCACAGACATGGGGAAAAATGTCCAAGTTCGAAACAAATTTGCATACTATGATAAGAATCGTAGTATAGTTGAGTGTTTTGTTTGTGATGAAAAAGGCTGCACATTTGCCTTCGTCTGCGATCCTCGCACTGTGTTATCAGTAAAAAACGAGAGCCATGACTATTTCGGCGTTTGCGTGCCACGGCGTCAAGCATTAGCCTTCGATATATGTTTCATTTAATTGGTTGGTGGGGTTCGGAAGGCGCACACGGACATAAATACGACTCTCGTGTACACAAGTGTGTTTGTGACTGCACGTACTATTTGTGTGTATATGTGATCGTTGTATACGCCTGGAGTAGCAAGCCAGGCGATAAACCAGGTTGACGTCTTCGGAAATTTCTTTAAAGACTATATTTTTCTATCTCCTAATGCTTCTGCAAGTTCTTGTTTACTTGAAAAGGAGTAACAACACACGCCACTATCTTTACGTCATAGCCGAGCACTCGGGACGTTCGCAATGCCACCATTCTGCTTCTGTGGCATGCTGAGAGTCGCAAAATTATTTTGAAAAGCTTTGCTAAAAGCTCAGCAGTATGCGCACTAGCGACTCTGAGTTCACTCCCGCGATTTCGCTTGAGGTCTTCGCATTACCTTTGACAGCAGCTCCCCATAGTACCCTCTCTCAAAAAGTCGTTTCCAGTGGGTAATGTGTCTCTGCATGTTTCCGGAAAGGTCCATTTTCCAAAAGGTCGAATCAACCTGTGATAATCTATATCACAGAATAGCATGTGGTGAGCCGGACCTCGTTAATTGTATATTTTTTTTACAAACTTTACGATGTTGACGCGCATTATGATGCATGTAGACGAAGTATATGAAAGTACTGGCCGGTTTGTGGTTCACGAGACCTGCGCAACAATACACGCGATATATATATCTCTCTCATCCACCTGGTCGATGTGCGAGTTAGGGTCTTCGCTCATGCACTTTCACTTTAAAATAGAGGAAAAAAAAATAAAAATCAGACGCTGAGTTTTCTGGCTCCTTTAACATTTTTACTTTATTTTTTTCGCACCTCCCTCCTCCCGTCATTTTCACCCCACTGTCCTTCCCCGCGCAGAGTAGTAAGTCAGGGGTTTCTATACGCCAGCTAAATTCTATAGATTTCAATAATGGGTTCTCACCCTTTCAATTTAGCACTAATAGTATCTGCTGTCCTCCCAGCATTCTCGTTTTCGTGCTACTACTTCACTTTTCACGTTCTTCGTTCAGCGGCCCCGTAGGTCACATGCGCAACGCTTTTCTTTTCTTTTTTTTTACTATAATTACCCTTCGAAGTCGTGTATATATCTTCTGTTAGGTGGTTCTCAGTATGTCTGTTTTTTTTATTTATTTTGAAAATGTTTTCTGGGACCTGTTTTTCATTATGTGCTTGCGTTTGTGCCTCTTTGAAATTCACTTCCTACTCTCTACCTGGACTATCACGCGCAAAGACGTGTCATTTTATTGAACCAGCTATCAATGACAAAACCGCAAGTTGAGCGAATCTAGTTCGAGTCAGTGTTTAGCCTTAGCGCTAGTTCCTGCGTTTGCTTTTATAAACCGCGCGTTTCCTAGCATTAGCGGAAGCAGCACGTGAAAAGCCAGTTTGCATCTTGCTGTCGAGTCTTTAAGGTTACATATAAAGTAAATTTTACTTCACCGCGCTTATCAATATACTTCCTTTGAAAGTTCATTTTAGCGATGACTGCAGCGTTATTCCAGCCATCCAAAATTTTTTTGCTCTGCCCTTCAGTTTGTTTTGCACGGTTCACAAGAAGCACAAGTTCTGTATGCTGAATGAAGCTATCAAGTGAACGGAGTGACTTGCCCTTGAATAGAGTGGTCGACGAGCACGCGAGCGGGACGCAGCATCTGGATGAGCAATGCAAGAACTAAAAGAAAGCGCACGTCAATACCACGTCGGGTGAAACCCAGAAGCACTGTCCTTTTTTTTAATGCTGCTTCCCGGTCACGATTCAACAGTCAGCAGCAACATATGATTGGATATTTTATTTCTCTTTGTGCAAAAACTCTGCCACGGCATTCGTAAGCAGAAAGCAGGAGCCACAATCTTGCAGAGGGAAGTCACGCCACGTCGAGGCACGATACACGTTGCCTATATCGGCCGTTCGTTATTCAATAGCGTTTGGAGGAATCCTCCGATTGGCAGGAGTGTTACGCTGAACGTGTATTCTGTTCCTTTGCCTGTCTATGTTTCGCTATGCTGCGTGCTTCGAGAGCACGCGTCCATTGAATTAGAGAAACGGAGGCATTTGCTGCGATAGAAAGATGGAAAATGTGGTCTGAACAAAAGTCCTCGCCTGCTACTCAGTATTCGGGAAGGATAATCGGTCTGGCTTCGAAGATTTAAAAATCAGCACTGATTTATGACACCGGCTGTAACCTATCACTGTTGCCACTGTCACAGGAGTTGATTCGATGCAAGATTGTCAACAATCTCATGCTCACTCGAACACTACTTCGTCAGTGGCATAGGTTAAACTTGCGATTCAGCAGTATAATTATTTCTCTCAGAAAGTGAGTGATTGCCTGTAAAATAATGTTTCGCAAGCATGACATAATGCAGCTAGATAACAGTTTGCCCAGGACTCAAGCTATGGGAAATCGAGCTAGCGAGCACGGCCCGTTCTTGTCACCTCCTACTCATCCTCCTCTTCTTCTTCTTTTTTCCTTCACTACAACTGTGTCCATAGTCTCAACGGACCTCCAAGTGAATCTTGTTGAACAAACCTTGTGCTTAAATATCAGCATGTAAAATTCAATACAACCACTTTTCCACCTTTAAATCGGTTTCACTTGATCTTTACTACTTTTTGCAAACCTCCACTGCCCCAATAAACAATGACCTCCATGTTTCACTGACACACTGAACTAATGTTATATGAGCCGTTTGTCAATTGAAGTTTTGTGAAGCAAATCAAGGGAGCAATAATTAGGCAGTACCAATGAATACATCTTGTTCAACAGTAGAAGAGCTTGCTAATGGGCTAGTTGGTAGCTCATCTTGGGAAAGTAATTCCGCGTACTCACTCAAGCACTCGAACACTCACATTAACTACGCAGTAAGAACACCCACCGACAATCAGAACTCAGAAACTCGAACACACTCACAATTAATTACGCTAACGGCTTCCTCGAGTACTTAATTGACTGCGTGTGGGGGCGAGAATTGGTATGGTATTGTGCTGAATAGCGATCTAATTTTCTTGACCGACACGTCTTCACTGGCTTAACGACAGTAGCCGCGCCGCCGCATAACACGACTGAGCCATCGAGGCTCGCCGAAAGAGCCGAGATAGTAGCGAAGTAGTTTTGCCCGGGTTTATCGCTTAATGCATGCCCATCAATTGCTGACTAGGCCCTTTTCCTTATTAGGCCTTCTCCCACGGCGTGACGATGGAGCGGGGATACGAGAAAGAGACGCGGCTTACGCTTAAAGCGAGCCGACGGGTGCCGCCTCAGCGGGCAGCCCGGTCACGTATTCGCAAGCGGAGCGGGATGTACGAACAAAGATAGCGTGAATGCTCCGTTGCCTGTCGAGGGGTGTATGCCCTTATAGTCTGCCGATAGGCTTCGAGGAGCGCCTTGATATTCTCGCGGCAAGCTTCAGTAGAGATCTTTGTTTAGGCATGCCTTGCGTTACTTGTCTTTTTTATATTTTCGTCTTCTTTTGCCCGTTGGTGATAGACTAGGTTCTCTGAGGAAGAAAATCAGGCAGATTGGACCGCCTTCTGCAAACCCGGTTCACCATTCTTTCATTGCATGCCCAGACCATTCTCGGGACGTATCGGAGTATGCCATCGCTTATTCGCGGCTGTGGTTGTTCGCGTAAAAGGGGATTGTGGCAGCCGAAATAGCTTTTCGTGACTAAGAGCTTTATGCGTCGTCAGAATAAGAACAAATTTTATTACTCTCTCTTTCACAGGAATCGGTCATAACACGAAAGTGAAACGTGCCTTTATAAAAGAAGTTGCAGATTTCTGGAGGTTAAGAAATACAAAAGCGTGTATTTGTACTGTGTGTTACTATGATTAGGTGGTCTATAATTTATTTTATCTTCATGCGCCGTCGAATCGCCAGAGCAAACCTCCTTGCGCTAAACACGCATCTGAACTGCTTAGCGCAGTTTTAGAGCGAAAGATTTACTGCTACATGTCTCGCAAGGTCATTCATCGTGTCGCAATGACCTTGCGGCCCCGGGGCGCAACGCGAGGCGCGTCCGGCCGGCCTTGTCAAAAGAAGAGCCGCATGGCTCGAGGTGGGAGTCAGAGAAATAGGCGAACGCAATTGGCTCTCGGCCAGCTCGGACGCTTGCAGCCGCAGCTGCTGCTCTTTCATCCCTGCGTCTCTCTCGCTCCAAGTCACGCCGTCTGATCCGCTGCGGAGAAGAGTTGCAGCTGCGCTGACTGGAAGCCTCGTCGCTGTTGTACCACGTGACTAAGCGAAAATTTAGCGGCTGCTAGCGGCTGTCTTGCCATGGATGGCACCTTCGGCTGGGTCGTCTGTGCGTGCGCTTCAGCGCTAGCGACAGGCTGAATCAAATCATCGAATAGATACAGCTAGACGACAGGCTGCAAAATCTCAAGCAAAGGCAAAGTTACCTGCTGAAACCACGCAGCAAAGGTAAGCCGTATTAGCATTTTATAGAGAAGCTTACCTAGCGTGGAAGCCCCGCCACGGTGGTCTAGTGGTTATTTCACTCGACTGCTGACACGAAGGTCGCGGTATCGAATCCCGGCTGCATTTTCGGTGGAGGCGAAAATGTTTGAGGCCCGTGTACTTAGATTTAGGTGCACGTTAAAGAACCCTAGGTGGCCGAAATTTCCGGAGCCCTCCACTACGGCGTCTCTAATAATCCGATCGTGGTTTTGGGACGTTAAACCCCAGATATTATTATTACCAGGCGTGGAAGCGTGCCAAGATCGAAGCTAGTGCTGCCGCCGCCTGTGTGGATAACCTTTTACAAAAAAACCAAGCGAAACATATATTTCGCTTGTTAAACTAGGTTTACAAAAGTTAAACCTCAGCGTATTTTTTTTTTTGCCTTAACTTTCAGAGGTGGTGATGCTTGCCAGTATTTATAAGTCAATGATGTAATCTTTCCTTTCTGTATAGAACACTACGGAGTCTCAGGTAAGGTTCGTACGCGGCGGCCGAAATGCATCTGAGATACCTTGATAAAATTCAAACGATGTAATTATCAGACGCATGTTGTTCACCACATCAACCAAAGTATCTGTTATAATTTTAAGTGCCTGCAAGAGGCAATTGAAAAAAAAAACTGCCTCTCTTAGCTTGGTTCCAACGAAACAATTTGCTATATCTTGTGATCGTACGCCCTGCCTTAATTTCCCACTACTTTGATTACATTGTCAATGACAGAGTCACTGATACTGTGCATGCGCATGCCGCAATCTTAATAAAATGCTGTAGATGAAGTTCATTGAATCATGGGTGAGAGGTTGCCGTTTCCAAATATTATTGCGTTGTTACGTCATTAAATTAAGTTACTCTGAGTTTTAGGTATATAGCTTTTGTCTTCTAGCGTGCGATGTCAAGTTCTTTTATATAGTATTTGCGCTTTTTTGTGCAATGAAAGAATTTAACAACGAAATTGAGCGCATGAATTAGCGTACAAGTTTCAAGGATTAACTCCACCAGTCTCGAGCACTGAATATATGCGTCCTCTAATACAACGGCTGGCCTTGAGGCTACATCTTTCCTGTTACCTCCTTCATAATGCACTTCCTTGTAGCGCCTTAAGTGTAGTATTTGATGGTTAAGTGTTACAATTTAGCGCTTACGCAATCTTGGACTTAAGAGCACAGATCAAATATCAGTAAAGGTAGAGAGGTGGGCGAGTTATAATAATAATAATAATTGTTCGGGTTTAAGGTCATAAAACCACGATATGATTATGAGAGACACCGTAGTGGAGGGCTCCGGAAATTTCGACCACCTGGGATTCTTTAACGTGCACCTAAATCTAAGTACACTGGCCTCAAGCATTTTCTTCCTCCATCGAAATCTAAGTACACTGGCCTCAAGCATTTTCTTCCTCCATCGAAAATGCGGCCGCCGCGGCCAGGATTCGATCCCGCGACCTTCGGGTCCACAGTCGAGCACCTTAACCACTAAACCACCGTGGCGGGTAGGTAGGCGAGTTGGAAACGATGCATACCGGGAAAATCAGCGCGAGCACGACGCAGACACAAGACGAGAAGGACACGGTACGAGCGCTGTCTTGTGTCTCCTTCGTGCTCGCGCTTATTTTCGGAGTAATTAAATTTGTACTATATATGAGCTTCAGGAGGTCTTTGCGTCTTTGAACGGCGCCTCGGCTACTCTTTTTGAAGGAAAACTTAAAATATCTCTTAAGAAAGGACACCGTAATATCCGTAAAAGTGATAACGCAGTTAACGACATACGTTAAAAATGATCTACTCAGATCAATAAATTCGAATTAAAAGAAGAAAAGGAAGAAGCAGAAGGCTTTAGATTCAAGTCGTCACAGGCGATTGCATAGGGAACCTTGTGAGATTTTTCATTTATTTCTTTGTAATGATGGTTATCTTACGTGACAGAGGGATAGACGGATATTTTTCTCGCTGTGTCGGCATAGATATAATTACGCATTGAAAACACAAAACCAAGAAGTTACCTTTAAAAACAAACGTAAAGTACAGTTCACAAAATGTCTTCGGCTAGCCATTAAAAAAATTAAAAGGTCATAGATACCAAGTTGAGTAACACAACTCTATATGGTCTTAACGATACGGAATATGTAGATCCATGAGGCGACATGGTCGGCCAAAATTAAATACGGACTGGTACTTATGAATCGAAATATTTATCTCCCGAATTATCCATCATTTCGCTCGTTTGTGCAGATTTTCGGAGTTCTATTGATTCCCAACCTTTCCTATGTATGCCTAGCCCCTGGACCTGTCATATATTCCTTGGAGTGAGGGACCTGCAACCCAGTGTCATTGAATGGCGTGGTAACTGCTGCCCCTGCGCGTCATATCGTGGGCATTCTAACACAAGATGTCGTATATCCTCATCCACGTGGCCCGCAAGTGGATTCTGCACTCACCAACTGCTACGCAAAATTTCACTAGTAGTAACCAAGCGGCTCCTAAATCACACCTAAAGCGCTATGACACCTCGATGATCCAAAACAACTTCAAGGAACATAGCATGTGGAGCGCAGCACACTTATACTGCAAATGCAAGCGCGCCGTGGTTCGGAAAGAGCCGAGGCAGCATAACAGCACTCGAAAGAGACAGAAGTGGCGCGTGATCTCTGCCACAGAGCAGCAAATCGATGGGGCATCTTATACAGCCGAGTATGCGCGAAGAACAGGGTGGTAAGGTCAGGGAGGAGAAGGCAGCGGAGAACGTGTCCATCTTCGTGGCGCCACCGTCAGCTTTCAGCGATAAGATTAAGTGGCGCGTCCAGCCGACACCGCTGGTCGGGTGGCCCCGACAGGCACGCAATCCCGGCAAACACCCTTTCGTGTCTTGTGCCAAGGGCTCTCAGTGGCGTAGCGTTTCTATGCTACTCCATATAGCGGAGGAAGGAGCTATACTTGTTCCTCGATAGTGTCGCCCGTTCCGCCGCAGGAGCAAACTAACCGTTGTTATCTCTCTAAGATTTATTTTTTCACCCGTAGCCTGTCGCTGACACACGGAGGCATACCTTGCACGAAGAAGCGGCATGAGGTGTGCCTTGCACTATGAGAGCTGGCATTCAGCAATGCCACGTGAGTACACCGTTTCGCCACATTGAGAGGAATGTCGTCTCAACGTCTTGACCGTTCTTTCCTTACGCGAGGAAGAGATTGTTGATAGTGGCAGCTGCTCGTGACTCAAGGAGCAACCTCGGCTTATCACGAAGCGGCGGCTGTGGAGCCCGCTAGCTTACAAGATACACACGACATTCGAATAGATACCAGCACTGAGCGCTTTAAAAGTTGATGCAAGAACACCGCGATGAATGCAAGTACACCATGTAGGTGCGCGTTAAAGAACCAGAGCTGGCTATACGAAATCCGGAGTTCCACTATATACGGCGTGCCTCAAAATCGTGTCGTATACTTTTGTAGGTAAATACTATGTCATTATTGTCATAATCCTATAAGGTGACAGCATAAGATGTCTATTTTTCAAGGCCGCGTTGTCAAGTACAAAAAATGTTACGTGCGCGCGCGTACAGCGAGTCCACTTCGTCCTTGTTGCGTTCCCATGAGTGAAAAAAAGTTCATAAAGTGCGAATATCACGTGACCGCGAGTGCTCCGCCTTCACTTCGCCTTTGAGGCTTTCACGTGAGAAAAAAAAAATTCAGAAAACGGCGTTTGCGTGATATAAAGTGCACTGTTTTTCCACACCACGTATGGTTATCGCCTTAGATTCGTCTCAGCCGAATGCATAAGGGACCCTGAGTACCTTTTTTTCCGCTTCATCAAAGCCAAGCTGACTTCGTGAGCGTTTCTCTATCTGTTCCCTCATTTGTTTCACTGAGTATAAAAAAAAGCCTCATTCATATTTTGTTTTCTGTCTGCATTTTGTTCGCACAAGCAGCTCTGAGGGTTTACGGATCTCCTTGTCATTCGAATCCGAAGAATATACTTCTTATCCAAATTCGGTGCCTCGCTGTACAGTTCGCAGTACAGTTCGGTGCCTCGCTGTACTGGGCTGCCAACATATCCCTTTTATTCACGTGTCTGCTTTCATACTGCCTATAACGCATCGTGTTTTTTTTTGTCTGTTTTTTTTCCTTGAAACGTCACGTAAGCAACCTCGCAAGGGAAGCAAGGGAGAAGCACTATCAATACTTAATGGAGTATGTTTTAAATTAAACCTCACCTACTACCAAAGTTAACCTCCTCGCCGTACGACTTATAAGCGTTATATTACATACCGGCAGCTTCACATCAACGGGAGTCGGCAGCCTAAAGTGCCGACCATAGGAGAGCATGCGCGCGCTTCGCCGATCACTTAAGCCCAACTCAAACAGAATAGGGCTCAGACACCGGCAAAAAGGCTCATTACACGGGCGTACCATTTGACACAGGGACCCGTTGAAAGTGCACGCAGCTGGACTAGGTGGAAGCCGTAATTAGCCTAACAAGGAAGCTACATGTTACGCTCTAAAAGCTTTCCGAATACGGACGAAGCCTCTCCATTTGAAACTATGCCTTTTTTGTTTTTCTTGTTGTTTGACTTGTCTGCTCCGAACTGGAAGGTGTAATTACCCATACGTGTGATGGTTGAACACGAGTTTTACTCGCTATTGCAAGTTCTCGTGTTCATTCTGACTTAAGCATTTCGTTGTTGAATTGTTCAAGCGCTTTTAGTACAGCGGCCCTACGTGTGCTGGCACGTATCTTTCTTTAGTCGCGGAAGTGTTTCAACAAGGATATTCATTGCAAAGTGTTGGCCTTGTTCTCTCGGGACACTGGCTTACAGAGGTCCATGCATGTTAAAAAAGAGGCGTCATTACAAATGTCCACGTCTTCCTCGTGTGTCGAGGACCATTTCAAAGTTGACTGCGGTATCCTTCTTACGCTTCTGGCAAGGAATGTTTGCGGCGAGAAATGTTTCCGTACCTTACGCTATGGAAATACTTATTCGCCGGCCTCCGCTCGATCTGACACTGTCATTTATTAATGAAAGAAGGGGAATTTAAGTGCTAGTTTTTTTTTATTGTTAGACACAATCTTAACGAGATGAGAACTAACAGACAAACAACCCAAGGAGAGCATGGGGACGTTATTTGTAGTAAATATGATATAAATATGAAGAAATTAAAGTGGACGAAAAGAGAACTTGCCGCCGGCAGGGACCGAATCTGCAGCCTTCGAATAACGAGTCCGATGCTCTACCAATTGAGCTATGTCGGCCGTCGTCCTCCCGTACACTTTATCGGGTATATCTGTGCATTTAAACCTGGCAGTGTCGTTTATTAAGGCGAAAGCCTTATATGCCTCACTAAACACGAAATTTGACCGTCGTCGGCGGTGTCTCGCGTCCTGCGGCGTCGGGGACGAGTGGTGCAAGAGATCATCATCACGTGATGATGTCACCATATGACGTCATCGTGACGTCACATATCTCGAAAATTTGTGACGTCATCCTGACTTCACGCTTCTGGTGTGACGTCATGTGACGCAACACACATAATGTCGTTGTGGCGCCCTCCTCAGGGCGGCGAACAAAACCGGAGAGCGCGTGACCTCAAGGGAAGAAAATAAAGACGGCGCTTCGCAGTGGCACGTGAAGCCACGGCTCGTGTTCCCTGCTGGTCGTCTATTCTGGTTCAGCCGTCTCGTACCTTCGCTCCTGTGCCATAAACCAACACCGTCATCACATGACATCGTAGCTTGGTCAATTGTGGGCTGATCGCGGAGGCTGTGCAAAACCAGGTGAGGTGCCTCGGAGCCTGGAGGCAGTGCGAAACCACGCTAGGTGCACAAAGCTTTCGAACGGTGGCGGGGCATGGTAAATACCTCTAGGGAGCCTAGATCACCGGCCGTTCATCTAGGCTCCCTAATACATCGACATAGAAGACAAAAAATGGTGGCTTTCGCCTTCGAGTTCACAAGGAACCCTGGGATTTTTTACTAGCGACACCAGCACCGAGTGGCACCATTGTTTTCCTTCCAAGCGCTTCCGGTCGAGCAGTTATTTCTGTTTTTAAGAATATTCATAAGAAGTAGTCTAAAAAAGAAAAATCCACGATTCTGGTTCAAGTTACGAGTCACATTGGACACATATGATATCGGAACATAACTTACTTGAGACAATGGCCAATTAACTTTCAGTATGACTAAATAAACCATTGATTCAGTTTACTGAAAGATTGTGTGCAGCTGGGATCGTGGCGTCACCTAGCGGAGAGAATATCAACTACGCGCTCCTTTCTACTCGGCCTCCCAGATCTGCTGCGGCAGCGCGCGAAACACAGGCAGGGCACTCGAACGCCGACGTGCGAGTACCACTACCAGACACCTAAGTAAAAAATTACGGTTGCCTCCAGAATTGTTTTATACGAAGTATTATTTTTCAAGTAGGTAGAATGACAGCGTTGACATTTACTTGCTTTCAGTTTTCATTTGCAGTGAAAATCACTTCGTACTTTTGCTCGTGAGGACGAAGTCGATTCATGTCTGGGAAGGACGATGGCGATCATTGCTCTAGCTTTGACTATTGTCTTAAATTAGTGCGGCGTAGCTACATGCAAATATATCGGTATATAGCCTCCCGTCTCCGTCTTTCCACGTAACATTATGTACGATGTGCTGCAACTGTACTGAGAACTCGTCCGCACGCACGCACGAAACGGTCTCAAATAAAGAATTGCTGACACCGGACTCTGCTAAACGCGAATTTACGGAAAAGGCGTCTAATTGGATGGGCACTTAATGCATACCTTTCATAAAGCTAGAGAAGCTCGGGGCCGGAATTCAAGAGGTTTTCTTTCACGGACTGCCAACGAACAGCACCGTAAAAGGCTTTTCTGGATTCTGCTATTAAGAATTATTGTAGAGTAAAAAATAAAGAAGCGCGGTATTTCACGTGAGTTAAAGTAGCCGCCATTTTTTTTTGTTAAAATTGCTGTAGTGATAGTTCTGCTCTTTTTTGTTGTCGTGTTGAAACAACAGCACTGAAAGAGTACAACAACTTAGAAAAATAGATTATCCGCAAGGTTGGCAGTTAAACTGAATGATAATGCTACGATACCCTCCTTCAGATAATGGTCTACGCCATTTATCTGTGTACAATTGCGCGCTTTTAAGCGACTTAGTTCTCCGTTCATGGAACAAGAAAAACGAACGCGTCGCTCAGCTTCGAATAGACGTTTGGCACTTTCAACAAAAGAGAAAGATGGCAAGCAGCTAAGTTCCTAGGCTTAGCGCCCCCTGAACCGAGACATCCCATTGACCGGCTTCCTGGGTATTGTCACCAAGCGGTTCCTGGAGTCACTGGGGACAATTACTGTAATGGCAACCCCAGGCGCTAACCTGCATGCCAGGAAGAGTGCAATACGGTTGTGCGGAGCCATCGCCGCCAAAAACACGCAGACAAAATTTATCAACTTAGCAATTAGTGGAAACGTCTCACTGTTACAGCCTTCTCGGGGACGCGTACTTCTCGATGAAGTTGCCTGATTGATTTTCTGGTACTGTTCTCGGATCTAGCCAGCTTTTGTAGGTGGCGCGTTTTCAATAAAGCTAATGCGTTTGTGGTTCGATTATTGTCAAGTGGCTTACGCGGGTCGCCGCTGACGCTCACCTAAGGTGCTTGGAGCGATATGCTAGGGGAAAAAAGAAAAATGTCTTTCTATTGCTAGATACATCACATCGTGATTTGGTGATGTTTGTACACGTTCTTTTATTTTATTTCAATACTGATAGTTCCTGCACTTTGACTCCTGTTTTATATCCTGCACCTGTTTTATATCCTTCATATATAAAAATAAAAAAAATAAAATTAGAACTGAAGAAAACAATTCTTCCATTATTATAAAAAAAGATTTATTGCCTGCATGGGACAAGAAATAACGTACAATTATTCTGTGTAAAAGTTGAGTGTATGCGCAGTCAACCCTTGGTGTGCACCCTTGCTAACAGACAGAGGCTAATGTGCATTTATTACAGAGTAATTTCCACTCGGGAAAGAATCTCTGCCAGCTTCCCAAGCACTGCTAACCTGCTTCGCGTTTTTAAGGCTGAAACCTTGTATGCCTCATGCGGAGGTGGTCTTTAGAGCTTGAGCGAAAAACCTGCACGCCGTACAACAAAAAGTCGCATGGCAAAGCCTCGTGGCTCTAGGCGCGAGAGCTGCGCGATCTCTTCGTCCTTGCGGCATTAGCATGGCTAAAGAAACAAGGAAATTGACGTTCGCGTGATATGCAGTGCGCGGTAAAATAGCCTCCCCGGATGGTTTTCGCCTCCGAGTCGTCTTAGGCGAATCCAGGGACGCTGTGAGTTTTTGTCCTTTGAATTACTTGATTCCGAAGCTGAACTGGCGGCAAAGGTATATGCGATACGGCACAGTTATGTATTCATTTGTAAGTGACAAACGCCTGTTTCTCCCTCTACCATATATGACACGGTATGGTGACGTGACGGTGTGCTCTTAGCTTGAGTAGAATACAGTTTTGTGTACGTGTTACGAACGGGGAATTATGCATATGTTTATGCAAGTCGTTCGCGCCTACCATGTTTGTGAAAGATAAGAAACAGACAATGAAGCATGCTTGCATACACATCTTGGTGGTGTTGTACTCACTTGACTTCAATGCGTTTTTGAACAGAGAAGTTGTTTAGCAAATCATTCCTTGTGAGTCGATCGCATAAAACTATCATAATCTTAACGGGTATGTGCCACTGTGCGGATACCTGAGAACGAGTACAGCGAGAGAGAAAAAAAGAAAAGAGAGAAACGAACAGAGAGATGGAAAGAAAGATAGCAAGAAATAAAAAATATTCTTCACGAGGCGTGATTCGAACCCGTGTACTCGCGATCCGAAGGCGAGCGGTCTAACCACTCGGCTATCCGGGCATGCTAGCAGAGCATAGCATAGCCTTGTATAGTATAGTGTAGCAAGTGGGTGGGAACGGAAAGTGAAGAGATGTGATGGTGAGGAGGAGGGAAAGGAGGAAGGGAGTGAGTAAAGCGTAGCACAGAAAGAATGAGAAAGAGAGAAATAGGAGGAAAGAAATGTGGAAAGAAAAACAAAGAGCGACAGAGAACACCGACGAAAGAGAGAGAAAAAAGCATAGAAAGAAAGAGGAAGCAAGCACCACGTCGTGGACCGTACAGATACCGCAGTGCCTGGCCAATCCGCGCATGCGCAGTAGCTAAGCCACGCCCACCGACGCGCATAACCTCCACTCTATAGTGCATAGCCTGGCTGCGTACTCCCGTGGAGGAAGCCGAGCATCTCGAAGCTAGACGTGTCGATCGACGGGGAGAGAGATAACATTTTAATGAAGCTGGAGATGTTTGCTGGCTGTCCGCCTGACATGCTACTCCAGGTGCTGGGTGACGACTATGATATATACAGTGATAAACGCATAACACATACAGCCACACAAGTTTACAAAGTTTCGTTCAGGCTCGACGGGGAGTACGAGCGCAGACGGGTCCGTCCTTCGCTGTTCCAAGCTTTGCGCGACGCAGTGCAAAGATGCCCGCATCTTTTCTTTCTTTTCTTTATTTGGCATCGATAGCAATTCGGCAACGTAGCTTCCAGGGACATCGGAAACATAATTTTGCAAGAGATAAAAGGAAGGCTACTAAGCAGCTGTTCACTTTGTTGATGTTTTTGCTGCTGATGATGATGATTAAATATGTCTGAGCGCTTTGTAATGGGTGAAGGGCAGTGAAAACAAACTTCAACGTAGGTTTCAGGGAAGTCATACGAACTGCAGGCACACGTGCGAGAACGTTTAATTCGGCGTTTGCGCATAACGGTGCGTTTATAAAGGTTCGTTTCCGCCAACGCTTAACTATAGCGCAAGCCTAGCAGTGCTTCTTCATGCGCGAGTTGGTACATCTTGACATGTGGAGGACGGATGGATGGATGACCACTTAGAGGCCATGACACGGTCACCCAACAATTTGCAATTTTCGGCAGAAAATAGAAGTAGGGGGTCTACTAGGCATATACATATAGTAAAAAAAAGGACCGTGAAAGAATGTTTCAGTGCAAAATAAGCCCTGGAAGTCGCCGGCTATAAACCCTGCCCACCGCCGGTGACCACCATTTCGCCATGGTGTCTGTGGCGTCATGTACTGCATGGGGCAGAGCCGTCGTCTCCTAAGCAGCTGTTCACTTTGTTGATGTTTTTGCTGCTGATGATGATTAAATATGTCTGATCGCTTTGTAATGGGTGGGCCTTTGAAACAGACACTCGTTACGCAATTCACATGTTTTGACGACTGTCGTGATTCTACGCTTCTGCCGCGCAATATTACATGCGTTAAGGAGACTCCTTCCACTACATGACATTCATATAGTGTTTTTTTTTTTTTTTTTTCCGAAGCAGTTTCAAGAAATAACGTGGCTCTGTGGTAGAACACCTGCTTGCCATGAAGACAGCCTGGGTTCGGTTCTCGCTCGAACCCGAAGATTTTTATTATTCATTTTATTTGCATCTTTCTCGATTGTTAGGTCACGGACAAGATGATTTTTCGCTCACAACCAACGACGCCGTCACCGACACCGACGCCGACACAGGAATTTTTGTGAAACGTGCTCTATAACGCTATCGTGTTAAAAAGAAGCAAGACTGCAATGCAATCAGCAAAGTCGCTGTCATCACTGCACCTATATCTGGGCATAAAAGTATGAAACTGTACATTTTCGAGAATATCCTGAAGTTGCTTCCTGAAGTGCAGCATTAATTAGGGCAACACTTAAAAGAAAAGAAAACATGACTTATTCGAGGAGACAGGAGAGGTTTAACTTTCCGAACGTTATGGAACACACACCAGCAATATGTCCTGAATTTCCTAATGCTGGATAACTTACCTTACTGAATGTTACTTTCATATGACCGAAAGGTGGTTAATAAATATCTCTGAACTTTATTATATACAAATTTATGTACCAGCGCACGGCCCTACGAGCCCGTATTCTGCGGTAGTTTTGTCTGATATACTGTACAACAAACATTACTAGATACGGAGGTTATCACTTTCAGATAGATATGTACCCGCCATTCTACGTTACCGGTTTTGCCTTTCTAGCTTGTGTACTATGAGCGAAGAATGAAGCGTTATGGCTCAGCCAAGCGTGCATCTCCGCGTAGCTTACAGCTGCAAGATATCAGCACTCTAGAAGCTTGGTATCATGGTGGAGCGATGCCACCTTCGTTAAGTAACCTAAACGATACCAACAAGTCGGTTGGTGGGTTACAAAATCACCAACCGATTTGTTGGTGGGTTACAAAATCACCTTACGTAAAACGGCTCGCCGTTTTTACCTCTGAACACGCCGTATCTTTAGCCACGTACTCTTGTGCACTAAACTGCCCGACAAAACTCTTCCTTTTCTCTTCGCCATAAGCTCATGATGTAAGTGTTATGAGGATGACATTAACGCTCCAATGCTTAAGGCTTTGTCTCGGTAATATGAGCGAGCACACTGAGCTATTGCTAGATAACGCACGCACGGGTAGTTGAGCAGAGTGCACTCGTAAACCGAGTGCTCTACAATGCCTGCAATAGGTACATCGAAAAAAAATACTAATATTGCAAAAATGTCATTCGCGGATATTTCGCCGATGTTGGGACGTAATCGCTTAATAGCCTCCTCTCGAAAGGCGTTGAGTCGTCGTCGCCTCGTAGGTATGGTTTCAGTGATGACGTAAAACTGCTCCCTAGAGTGATGAAAGGCAGTTGAGAAACGAGAGGATTAAGACGACAATTCGGATAGGAAGTGCTGGCCCCGGAGCATTGAAGAAAACGTCTCGAAGTTCTCAATTTGGTTCCCAATAAAACGGCTGCTCTTCCAGCGCCAACGACGCCGGCTGCGGTTGTCGAAGAAGACAAAAGGCGCTTTAGATGTCCTCAACCTGTCGAAGGAACGCCGCTATAAAAACTCTACTTATTTTGTTCCTAACAGATGTGTGTGGTGTTCTTCCCTTCTGATGGCCACATCTGCAAAATAATTTTCATGCTGCGGTTTTAAATTGTCTTTAGCGTATGTTTTGTTTCCTGTATTAGACTCTCGCGTTGTTTGTTTCTACCCTTTTGTATTGTACAATGAAGCCTTACCTTCTTGAGCCAAATTATTGGTTTGCAGTACGTCAGCATAAAATATGTGGGGGTGCTATATCACATGTATAGGCGACTGCCGTAACTTGGGCGCGGCCGCTGTGTTCGGAACGCGCGTGCTCGGCGTAAGCCGAGGCGTTCGTCCAAGGTCAGTGATGCCGTGTCTGTAACCCGAGTTTAGCGCGGTGGCGCCGGCATCGCCGCCGCGAATTTAGACCGGCACATAGAAACGGCAGTGAATCTCTCTTTTCGGGGTGTGGCAGCGCGCACGGATGGACGACGGTCGCGGGGTCCGGGGGACGGTACCGCGGCTCGCTGCCCTCGGGCCCTCGTGGTGAGTCGTGCATCTGCGGCGCCGCCACCGCATTTGTATTGTATTATGTTGGCTTATTGTATGTCTTATATATGTCTTATGTTATATTGTATTGCATGTCTTACATTCTCTTGAATGTGCGTGTTGATCCCCAGTATTCATTGTTAGCGTGTTACGTATTAATTGTCAGCGTATAAGTTTTAGCGTGTACGTGTTACTTATGTGTTACTCATTCGGCCGGCGAGCTCGCCATATGTAAAGTGTGTCTAATAAACGTCCGTGTTTTGTTGCCCGACCGCGTGAACTGTGTCCGTGTGTTCCGAGGGCGGCGGCGGTTATATTCCTCAGACCCCACACTGGCTGCCCAACGTGGCGCTCTTGGAGCATCGGACAACGGTTTTCGCGGTTCGGGGCAACATTTCTGTGAGCTTAAAGTAAGCCTAAGGGGGGATTTTCATCGCCAGCGTCGGCGGCGTGCTTTTTCGAGAGCGATGAGATCGGTTGCTGTGGCGTGTTCGAACTTGTCGGCACGCTAAGTTGTATCTGTTCGCAAGCGGTTCATTTTCATTTTTAAGAAGGTCGAGTGTCGGTACGAGAGTCACATGGTCCGCATCCTGGGAGAGCGAAGCACAGAGAACGTGGATGGTAGGCAAGCCCGAAGCGAGTGAGTACGGAAGCCTCGTGGGTGGTCCGAGTTTTTTCTGTAAATAGTTTTCTTCTGTCTCTTTGACTCTGGGAGTCGCGGCTTGTGTAGCCGGGTGGCCAGGGGCCACGGGTGTCGTTGCTGCTGGCATTGCGGCTCGACGCCGGGGCGTCGTGACACCGTCCGGGACGGTGGCCGCCGATCGCTCGGTAAGCTGCTGTGTGCAGCGAGCGCTTAGGGCCACCTCACAGAGCTGATGTCTCCTCGCGGCTGCCTCTTCTGCGCCTGTGCGAGTGCTTGTTTTTGGATGCCGGTTGTGTCGAGCGAGTCGTTAGGTCTAAGGCTTTGCTTAGCTGCCTGTTGCACGTGAGACACAACCCGTTGGACAGTGGCGTCGAGTTGTTGCACTCAGCTTCCCTCAGTTTAGCTTGCGTGGCATGATTGAACTAAAAAAAAAAGCAACCGTTCACTTGCATTTGTCGTCTCAGTCACCGCCGATGTCATTGCCAGCCGGACTGCACCGTTCTTTCGAGAGTGTACACAGTGGAAGTTGTAACCCGCGGATGGCTGTGTGCTGCACATCGTCTTCACCGATGGCCGACATCCCGTGACCTGCGTAGCTGCCTCCAAATCGGCGCCCTCGTTGAGTGCTGCCCGCAACCAGAAGACGTGTCTGCGCGAGCGACGTTCTCTCGCGCCGACGGCCACGTTGCCTTTGCGGTTCCGGGACGGAGGTCAAGCCAGTGCAGCGGTGTCGAAGTGCACGGACATTCTGTAGGGACATTTACGCCACTTGTTCTTTCATAGAGCTTGTGTAGCTGTTCTTTTTAAGTCTTTTTTCCGGGATATGTGTTTGATTTAAGGTTTGGGGGATGTGGGGGTGCTATATCACATGTATAGGCGACTGCCGTAACTTCGGCGCGGCCGCTGTGTTCGGAACGCACGTGCTCGGCGTAAGCCGAGGCGTTCGTCCAAGGTCAGTGATGCCCTGTCTGTAACCCGAGTTTAGCGCGGTGGCGCCGGCATCGCCGCCGCGAATTTAGGCCGGCGCATAGAAACAGGAGTGAGTCTCTCTTTTGGGGTGTGGCAGCGCGCGCGGATGGACGACGGTCGCGGGGTCCGGGGGACGGTACCGCGGCTCGCTGCCCTCGGGCCCTCGTGGTGAGTCGTGCATCTGCGGCGCCGCCACCGCATTTGTATTGTATTATGTTGTCTTATTGTATGTCTTATTGTATGTCTTATTGTATGTCTTATGTTATATTGTACTGCATGTCTTATACTGTCTCGAGTATGTGATATGTTTTCCCAGTATTCATCGTTAGCGTGTTACGTATTAATTGTCAGCGCATAAGTTTAGCGTGTTAAGTGTTACGTGTTACTAATTCGGCCGGCGAGCTCGCCATATATGTAAAGAAGAGTTTTAATAAACCTCCACGTTTGTTGCCCGACCGCGTGAACTGTGTCCGTGTGTTCCGAGGGCGGCGGCGGTTTTATCGCCTCAGACCCCACAAATATTAACCTAACCTAACCTCTCCTATAAGCCATGTCAACACAAATGAAGACGCGAACCCTTGTGATTTGCGCAACCGTGTCACAGCGAAATACACCGAGTGGTGTAACGATGTTACCACCATGAATAAGCGGAAAGGACACCAGGTGACACCTTGTTTACGGAAAAGCCGAAGCAGCGGTTGGGTGACGAAGACAGGAAGAGAGAGAGAATAAGAATAAAAGAAAGGTGGGGAGGTTAACCAGGGCTGAGCCCGGTAGGCTACCCTGCACTGGGGAAGGGGGAAGGAAAGTTAGAGAGGAGGAGAGAAAAGTCACTCTTTCAGCCGACGTAACAGTTCCGCGTTTGACATCACAAACGGCGAATCAGTCCGGACCTCTCCTATAAGCCATGTCAACACAAATGAAGACGCGAACCCTTGTGATTTGCGCAACCGTGTCACAGCGAAATAGACCGAGTGGTGTAACGATGTTACCACCATGAATAAGCGGAAAGGACACCAGGTGACACCCCGTTTACGGAAAAGCCGAAGCAGCGGTTGGGTGACGAAGACAGGAAGAGAGAGAGAATAAGAATAAAAGAAAGGCGGGGAGGTTAACCAGGGCTGAGCCCGGTAGGCTACCCTGCACTGGGGAAGGGGGAAGGAAAGTTAGAGAGGAGGAGAGAAAAGTCACTCTTTCAGCCGACGTAACAGTTCCTCGTTTGACATCACAAACGGCGAATCAGTCCGGTATCCTTGAGAAATCGCAACAGCGCTTTCGTTGCCTTTCGGAACTGTGATGGGCAGCGCCATGGTCCTAATATTTTTGCGACAGTGAAAGCGCTTCCGTCCATTTGATTTAGTGCAGTGCTGAGGTGAAGCCTCTCGGTTGCGTATGTCGGGCAGTAACACAGAAGGTGCTCAATAGTTTCCTCAACGGCACAGTCGTTGCACTCGGCGTTGTCGGTCATCTCTATCTTAAATGAGTAGGCGTTGGTGAACGCTACACCCAGACGCAGACGGCACAACACTGTATCTTCTTCCCGGGAAAGACCAGGTAGTAGCCGCAGTCGTAGAGATGGGTCGAAAGAATACAGTCGATGGTGTGTGAACTGTGATGTTTGCCACTTCTGCAGTGTCATGTTCTGCACCAGCTTACTTAGGTATCGAGCCGCATCAATCCTAGCTAACGGTATAGAAACAAGGTTCGTCTCTACATGTGCTTTTCTGGCAGCTTCATCGGCGAGGTCGTTGCCGGAGATACCGTAATGACTTGGTATCCACTGGAGCTTGTGTTTCATGTTACAACGTAAGCAGTGCCAAACAATACCGTTCGCGAACGGCTATTGTTCGACACTGGTTCGCCACCGTGAGATAATGCGAAGGGCAGTCGTTTTTCGATGTCACCTTAGGTGCTAGAACTATTGCTGGGGTGATCATTCTAGAGCGCGCGCCTAAGAGACAAACAAGATGGCGTCTTCTGGCACTGTTTTCGGGGCACTCCGACCGGAAAGGAGGAGTATGCGAATGTTGATTTTCTAGACGAAGGTGCATGCCACCTCCTTCTAAACTGCCAACATCATGACACACCGAGACGCCGTCTTAAATCAGAACTAATGGCATTGCAGCGCAGGCAGTTAAGTATACAGAAACTTCTGGGCCCGTGGCCAACCAGAGCCACAACAAATCTAGAAACGTTGCTTACTAGATTTATTGTAAGATTTGTTGCGAGATACCGCGAAGGGCAGTCGTTTTTCGATGTAACCTTAGGTGCTAGAGCTATTGCTGGGTGATCATTCTAGAGCGCTTCGAAAGTTCGCTTCGTTCTAGTACGCTTCGAAAGCGTTAAAGCGTTTCATTGAAGACGGCGGCATTGCTGCCAATTAAGGCATATATGTTCCTCTTACTTTGAGTTCACTTATTATATGTATGTCCTACTTATTATATGTACGTCATGGTTGTTATTATGTGTTGACTGATATGTTGCCCACGTGTGAGAATTCATCTTCATGATGACTAAGGACACTTCGGACATTTTCTTTTGAGTTATGATGGTGTTGTTTGACACATGTGAGTTTGTGTTTTTTTTTTCGTGTCCCACTACTATGTGTTTGTTGTGCTGTATGCTTGAACCATTTAGCAGCTAAGAAGTAGCCGGGGCCTTATTTGCGCGCAAACATCTCCTTCCCATCATATCAATACAAAAAAGAAGGCTCGATCTGTACATGCCTCAAAAAAAAATCTCCCGTTTGTTGGGTGTATTGCGTAATGTTTTAGGTGGTATTGACGCCTTTCAGCGGCCCCGGCTACTCCATTTCACGAAGAATGTCCGCCGCGATGGAGCAGTGGTTACTGTGCTCGGCTGCAATGACCCGAAAGACGCGGTTTCGATCCCAGCCGCAGCGGTCGCATTTCGATGGAGGCGACATGCTAGAGACCCGTGCACTGTGCGATGTCAGTGCACGTTAAAGAACACCAGGTGATCAAAAATTGACGGAACCGTCTACTTAGGGTTGCCTCATAATCATATCGTGGTTCTGGGAGGTGAAAGCCCAGATATCACATCACTTTCACTTTCTTTATTTCCTTAAAGACCCCTCAAGGGGGTATTACATAAGGGGTATTATTATATAAGAAGATGTTCTTATAATATTATTTCACAAAGAACGGAGACACGCGAAAAGTGAAGGACAAGTAGGCATTGAGTCAAGCAAAGCACACACAATAGGTTTTTCAACTTCAAATGAATGTTAATATTCAAGAAAAACTACCCTAGCCTATCAAATGGAATGCCGCACTTTCTTTCTTTCTTTCTTTCTTTCTTTCTTTCTTTCTTTCTTTCTTTCTTTCTTTCTTTCTTTCTTTCTTTCTTTCTTTCTTTCTTTCTTTCTTTCTTTCTTTCTTTCTTTCTTTCTTTCTTTCTTTCTTTCTTTCTTTCTTTCTTTCTTTCTTTCTTTCTATGTTTGTATATTACTCAGTTTTTGTGCGATGCGGACACATGCACGCCAGAGTGCACTTCGAACTCCATAGAGGCAATATCCACTGCTACCGCGAACCACCCACACTCAGCTACATCGCTTTCAGTTCCAAGGTTCCTATATACGGGTCTGTTTCAGACCGAATAATTCTTTATTTTCTGTGTAAGAGGGGGAGGGGGTGTCAAAGTTGACACTACTGCCCCTACAGGCCACGCTTCTGCAGCCTTACACACTCGCCGTTCTTCTCGACTCGCCCACGCTGGGTAAATATTTGCGGTCTCGTGAAAGCGTGTGTTGCGCTCAGGCTGTGTCGCTGACATATGAAAACCCGCCGTCGGGGGCTTTGCGGTTGAGAAAACGCTATGAAACGGCACGTCTGAAATTCCCGGATTTTGCTAAGATGAATGCCCTCAAAAGTAATATCGTACTGCGTTTTTCTCACCATGTTTATTTTTTTATTTTATTTTTTTCTTTGCTTTGAAAATAGGACCTTTCGTTCTTCTTGTGTTATCATTGAAACTGCACGTATTCGTTTCTCTGTGGTGTCAATATTAAGCTTCCACTCCTGAGTATGACGCATTCAAGATAACAGATTATTATTATTATTTTTTCTTAAGACATGGTTTGCGTACTTGCATTAAGATACGCGGGCCTCTCCTACAAGAAAATACAAGTCCACGCACAGTTAGAAGGAGCAGTTGTGTAGTATTTAGTGCAGCGTTGTGTTGTTATTTCAAGCTCAACTA